>NW_026556720.1:0-32413 GCF_029017545.1 Prosopis cineraria
CTCTTCCTTCGTTGGCGTGAATGGTATTTATAGACCCCCCACGGCGGGCTACAAATTTTTATATTACTTTTCTTTTTGAAAAAAAAATTATGTGTTTGTATCCTACGTCTGGCTCATTTATTAATGACTTAATTATATTGTAGATCGAGAGATCTCGTCTAGGTCTTCTCTCTTTATAATAATGAGAGTCAAGCTGGTCATTATAAATTATTCCAAGTCCTGTCGATATAAATTTGGTCGTTATAAAATTATTCCAATATTAGAAACGTACGTCAGTAGATAAAGAAAGACTGGCAGTTTTTGGTCGAATTATTTTTTCAGTTCTACAAAGTAGTATTTTCCGCCAAAAGATTAGTGCGAGAATTTATTTTCAAAAATTTGTCCACAACATTTCTCTTGTGAACAGCTTGGGTACTATTTTGATAGAAAATTTCATAACAAATCTGTGAAATAAGTCGTTAGAAAGATAATAGCATGTGGTGCGAACTAATTTTTTAATCTCGTAGAGGTTTGTTCTCAGGGATTGTGTATTCGTGAGGGGGCACACAGGAATATCAATACTGTTTGAAATTTTTTAAAAGGAAAATATCATTCAAGACCATTGAAGCATTTAATATCAAATAAGGACCAAGAGATTCTGAAATGTCATGCAGGATTATGGAACTAATTAAAAATAATTTTAGATGGAAAAGATTATGAAACTTGTCAACTAGAGAATGGTTTATTGTTAAATTCAAATGAATACTTGTTAATTACAAATGGTTACTTGTTGAAACATGACTTTCACTTGTTTCTTTCCACATCCAAGCTTTTTTTTATATTCTTGCACTTGTTAATTAATGAATGGTTTCTTGTTAAATGTGAGTAACTACTTGTTAATTAACAAATGACTTGTCAATTTAAAAAAAGCATGGTTACTATAGTTTTTTTTCCCATCTAACATTATTTTCAAAGCAGTCCCCTGATCCTGCAACTATATTTCAGAATCATTGGGTCCTTGATTGATATTGAATATTGATCCTCAATGGTCCTTGGCTGATATTTTTTCTCATGGAATCATTTCAAGAAAACATCAAATTTGAATAAGAGGAAGAAAACGGAGGCAAGTGTTTATAATTTCATATTTTGGTCACTATGATGATCTCAATATTACAATTTTACAAACATCGAGGGATATAGTCTTGGTCCTCTTTTTTTTTTTTTTTTGGGCTAAAGAGTCTTGGTCTCCTTTACGTAAATCGAGTTTACCGTCCTGCGCGGATCGTCATGAATTATATTCCGAGTTTAGTGCCGTCCAACGATCCAACTAGGATTCGATTATTTTGTGTTTCTCTTATGGAAAACAAATAATTTGATTTTCTAGGTTTAGGATATTTAAGATTTATTTCAGTATTTTAGTAATGGAGCATTGTATCAAATAACATAACATATCTAGAAGACTAGTTATAAGTGGTCATTTTGCCTTGATTTGATATGTATTTTTTCCCTTTTATTAACTAAACAATACATAAAATGAAGTTAAATATGATTAAAATAGGGCTAAAGAACGTTTTTCCTCCTAAACTCAAAAAAACCTATATTCATTTATGGAAGAAAGGCAACACAAGAAAGAAAGAAAGTTAAAAGAATAGCCAGAGGTGACCCCACTGCATTAACTTAAAAAAGAAACAGGTAATGCTTAAGAGTATGAAATGACTACTACCCTCATCACATATATAAATTCCATCAGTCATACAACCACCTAAAGGCCTCTGTCCTCAACTATCAGCAAGCATTAACCGTAAAAATTTTCAATAAGAAATCAAGCATGAAATGCAATAAGATCCAAACTTGGCAATAATACACAACATAAACATAAATAACTAGTTTAAGGCTTTACAATAACTAGCCTCAAGCCATAGCATGCTTCCCCCTTGGCTCTACTTACATGTTCCCTTGAAAATTGTTATGCCACAATAATGAAACGCATGGTACTAGGAACCATAGTTCAATTTAAATAGGCTTGCATAGATAGTTTTAGAACAAACAAATGAAGTCTAGATCATTTTAGGCAAGTAACATCATAATCTCAAGTGTATCTCCCATAAATTGAATGAAAAGCTCACACTATAGTCATTGATAACCTCTAGAATTTCATGTCATTTTTTCACATTTTTCTTGGATTTTTAATATATTTTGAACCAATTGCACATAATTTCAATACTCAAGTTAGGAAATTGCATATATTGTTTTGGAAATTCACACCATGGATCTATTTTGATATTGTCAAGCCAATTTATTGACATTTTGGTTCAAGGCTATGTTGGGGACATTTTTGGACATTAAGTGATGCTCTGGAAGGTATTAAGATAAAGAAATCTGGTGCAAAGGTGAACAATTTTTGGCTGATAAAGTTAGGGTTTTAGAGTCTAGAAAGGTCATGTTCAACTAAGGCTGTCATTTTGGACTTTTTAGGAGTACTTGGAAGCATTAGGTGTGCTAGTGCATGGATTTTGGTGGAGGTTCAGCTTGGATTTAAAGATTAGAAGAGATTTTGGCTTTATATCTTGGTTCTTATGTGTTAACTTCAAGATCCAATTTATGCCATGTGTAGATAACTTCAATATCAACTTTTTCTAGAAATTATCAAATGACATAATTAGAAGAGAAGAAAGAGGGGGAGAGAGAGAGCTAGGGTTCGTTGAGTTGGAGTTTTGGAGCACAGATTGAGGCCTCTCAACTCTCTAGTAAATGATTCTAAGCTCTAATCCACTTCCCTTTTCTATGTTTTAGGTTATTTGAGGTTGATAATTGATGTAAGGGTTAGGGTTCTGAATTCCTCGAGGTTTCTACCAATTAATCTTGGTTTAATGATTATGATTAAGCTACCTAGGGACTCCTAAAGTGTTTAATTGGTTTATCTTGTTGATTTGAGGTTCTCGAACATATTAGAGCGCAAGTCCTAGCTAGGTTCTAATTGTTGATGATTGTTGATTTGGATGGTGATTACAGTTGATAGAGGATTGTTTGGACGGATTAGTGTTGAGAAAACGGTTCGATTGGTATAGATATTGTTAGATTGGATTTTTGTATTTTTGGGAAATTTGAGGCGATGAATGAGGAGCCCAAAGGGATTAATTTGAGGTTAATCATGTGATTATTGGGGAAAGCTATAATTTAAATTGGTAGAACGACTTTGCCGATTTATTTGGTATTTATGAGAATTCATATGATTTTGTAGACTAAGTTCAGTAATTTGCGCCCTTCAGCTAAGGCGTTTGTAAGGGTAACTCTTTTTGTTCTTTTCTTGATTAAAGGAAACCACATTTAATTTACCTCGCATGTTTGATTTTGTTTCAGGGTGGAATATATAAGATGCAATGTATATTCAAAATAATATGATTTTATGAGAAATTTTTGGTTAAGTGGGATGTTGTATTGATAATTAAATATGTGCATAAATTTTTGAAAAATGAGAATATATCATTTGATTTGGAAGCAAAATTGTTGAGCGTTTATGATGATTGTAATTACTACCATGAGTTGTATATGCTGAATTTATATATGAGTTGTGTTTATTTGGGATGGAGGCTGTTGTTGGAAGTCTTGAAGTGATGATTATTGATCCATTTGACCACATGGTTTGCCACCATTAGGCACCTAGTGGTTGGCTCACATTCTTAGGCCCCTTGGTGTTTTTCCTTCCTTTTGCTGGGATTGGAGTCATTCCTTGGAACATATGACACCTTTATGGGTCATAAAAAAGAGAGAATCCATGGATCAGTGTTGAGTTTTGCACCTTTGGCTAGGTTGCATCTCACCATTAATGAGCTTGGTGAGGTCTGATCATATGAAAAGATTTTATTTGGCTCTAACAACTCATGGGTTCGTAAATAATAAGGATGGTATAAGAATGGCATTTGCATATATGCAATGACATTATATAGTTATACAATTTACATTACATGATTTATTATTTAATTAATATTTATTTATTTACTATTCTTTTATTTTCCCCAACTAGCCGAAGTATCTCTAAAACATGTCTGCATGCATTTTATAATAATTTCATGCGAAGGATTGGGATCTGCGAGGGGGAAGCAAGCAGAGACTTGAGGCAACTGTTGTATGCCATGTTTGAATTATTGCTTGGATGACTGTTAAATGTATTGTTTTGGATCATGACCAATATATATATGTATATATGTATGTATAATACAATATTGTTTTGGATTGAGAGCTAGTAGCTAGACGGGCCTGAGGTCCTAGCATTTGTGATTCATGATATATATATTGTTTTGGATTTGTGATTTATGACGACGACGACGAGGGTGTTGTTATAGAGGTTGATTATAATTGTGGGGTATCCTTGTTTTGCCAATGTGCCTTTTCCAACATCATCAATATTTCCAACATCAATATTTTATTATCACAGTGGATGTTGTTTAAAAATGTTTTACCAAGCGAGGTGTTGCATTTTTGGCAGCAACTATGTTATTTAGGCACGATGGGTTAAACGAAGAGAGGGAGAGGAAGATGAACGGCTGCGATTATAAAGGTTGAAAGTGACTGCACATGGGTTATTAATTATAGTTTCATCATGAACCTCATTCATCTATTTTTATACAAGGGAGATTATTTTAATTAACATCAAATTTTACTATATAATAGATTATATAAAACAAAATTTGTATTGCTAAGGATCAGTACAAGTTGCTCGTGGTGCTCAATTTCCATGTGTTCGCACCAATGAAAGCAGGGATCCGCATTCAGCGCGTCGATCTGTGCCATTCATTTCTTTCTCAAATGATCTTTATTGTTGATTTGAATTTTTTTTTAATATTATATTTATAAAAATGAAAATATATAAAAATTTTAAAAAAACTTTAATATTAAGTTTGGACTATTTTTTATTCTTATTAGAGCACGGATGCCATGGTAGTCAACTAGTCATCACCCCTAATGGAATTTGGATAGTTCAGAATTTAAGGTTTTTATTTTTGTTTTATATTTATTTAAACAAAACTATGTAAAAAATGTAGAAATCTTCAATTAATATGTTTATCACTAATTTGGCCTGTACAAATTCAATTTGGATGACTCATTTTAATACTAATTTCTTAATAATTTTTATAAATTAACTTTTCAAATATACTCTGAACAGTACAGATATAATCTCAAAGGTACAATTTAATATTAAACTTTTTTATAATTTTTTACAAATTGACCATCTACATATACTCTGGATAGTCCAACTTTAATATTAATTTTTTTATAATTTTTATATATTTTTAATTTGATAAACATAATATTAAAAATATTTTAAAAAACAATTTAAAATAAGCGAAATAGGTCATTTGGGGAGAAAATGAACAGTCCAGATCACCTTATAGGCGATGAGCCAGCAGTGCTCATCAATCCTGATGAGCATTGAATACGTATCCGACAAGTTGCAAGCTTCGGCAGTCATCACCACAATGAGCATCATCAGCAGGGGTGAGAAGATCTGAGTTGTCTAGAATTTAATTTGAACTGTCCAAATTTAAAGTTTTTATTTTATATTTTTTATTATATTTATTAAATTAAAATTTATTAAAAATATATAATTTTTAATAAAGATGTTTATCGCCAATTGATTTGGGTAGTATATATCTAATTTGGACAATCTAATTTAATATTATAAGTTTTTAAAATTATATAAATAATGAGAGTCAAGCCGGCCATTATAAATTATTCCAAGTGCTGTCGATTTAAATTTGGCCGTTATAAATTATTCCAATATTAGAAACGTACGTCAGTAGATATAGGGCTGGCAGACTGGCAGTTTTTTGTTTGAATTATTTTTTCAGTTGTAGAAAGTACTATTTTCCCCCAAGGTTAGTAAGGGAATTTACTTTCAAAAATTTGTCCATAACATTTCTCTTGTGAATAGCTTGGGTACTATTGTGATAGAAAGTTTCATAACAAATCTGTGAAATAAGTCGTGAGAAAGATACATTGCATGTGGTGCGAACTAATTTTGCGGAATAGTAAGTCTGCCAGCGGGGAGAAAAGAAACGAGCAAGTAATATATAAATCTCGTAGAGGCTTGTTCTCAGGGATTGTGTATTTGTGAGGGGCAAATAGGAATATCAGTACTGTTTGAAATATTTTTAAAGGGAAATATCATTCAAGGACCATTGAAGCAATTTAATATCAAACAAAGACCAAGAGATTCTGAAATATCCATATAAGATTATGAGATTGATTTAAAAATAATTTTACATGAGAAAAGACTATAATACCCCTAGTTTTCTTCTCTTCTTTTAAAAAAAAAATTGTCAACTAGTGAATTGTTTCTTATTAAATGTGAATTAATACTTGTTAATGAACGAATGACTACTTATTAAAATATGATTTACACTTGTCTCTTCTCACAATCAAGCTCTTTTAAATTTTTAAACTTTTCAATTGGCAAATAGCTTTTTGTTATATGAAAAATGTATACTTGTTAATTACATATGGTTACTTGTTGAAACATGACCTTCACTTGTTCCTTCCCACATCCAAGCTCTTTTAGATTCTTGAAATTGTCAATTAATGAATGGTTTCTTGTTAAATATGAGTGAGTACTTGTTAATTAACAAATGACTACTTGTTGAAATTTGACTTTCACTTGTTCCTTTCCACATTTAAGCTCTTTTATATTCTTGAACTTGTCAATGGGCGAATAGCTTCTTGTTAAATGCAAATATATACTTGTTAATTACAAACGGTTACTTGTTGAAACATGACCTTTACTTATTCCTTCTCCCACATTCAAGCTCTCTTAGATTCTTGAAATTCTCAATTAATGAATGGTTTCTTATTAAATGTGAGTGAGTACTTGTTAATTAACACATGACTACTTGTCAATTTAAAAAAAGCATGGGTATTATATTCTTTTCCCATCTATCTTATTTTCAAATCAGTCATCTGGTCCTGCAATGATATTTTAAATCTTTTGGTCCTTGATTGATATTAAATATTGATCTCAGTGGTCCCTGAATGATATTTTTTCTCATGGAATCATTTCAAGAAAACATGAGATTTGAATAAGAGGAAGAAAACGGAGGCAAATGTTTCTAATTTGATATTTTGGTCACTATGATGATCTCAATATTACAAGTTTACAAACATCAAGGGATCTAGTCTTGGTTTCTTTTTTTTTATTTTTTTGGGTCTAAAGAGTCTTGGTCTTCCTTATATATACCGAGTTTACAGTCTTGGTTGGCTCGTCATGAATTATATATTCCAAGTTTAGTGCCATCCAACGATCCAACTAAGATTCGATTATTTTGTCTATTATGGAAAATAAATAATTTGATTTTCCAGGTTTAGTATATTTAGGGTTTATTTTCAGTATTTTAGTAATGGAGCATTGTATCAAATAAAATAAGATATCTAGAAGACCAGTGATAAGTGGTCATTTTACCTTGATTTAATATGTATTTTTGCCCTTTATTAACTAAATAATACACAAAATGAAGTGGAATACAATTAAAATAGGGCTAAAGAACAGTTTTCCTTCTAAACTTGAAAGAACCTACCTATATTCACTTATGGAAGAAAGGCAGCACAAGAAAAAAAAAAAAACTAAAAGAATAGCCAGAGGTGACCCCACTGCACTAACTTGGAAAAAGAAACAGGTAATGCTTAGGGTATGAATGGACTACCCTCATCACATAGATAAATCCATCAGTCATCCAACCACCTAAAGGCCTCTGTCCTCAACTATCAGCAGACATTAACAGAACATAGTTTCAATAAGAAATCAAGCATGAAATGCAATAAGATCCAAAACTGGCAATAATACACAATATGAACATAAATATTAATCGTTTTAGGCAAGTAACATCATAATCTCAGGTGTACCTCCCATGAATCAAATGAATTGCTCATTGATCATTGTTAACCTTTAGAATTTCATGTCATTTTATAATATTTTTCTTGGGTTTTTAGCATATTTTGACCCAATTGTACGTATTTTAAATATGATCAAGTCAGGAATATTGTACATATTGTTTTAGAAATTTATACCAAGGCTCTATTTTGGTATTTTCAAGCTAATTTATTGATATTTTAATTTAAGCCTATGTTGGGGGCATTTTTGAACATTAAGTGATGCTCTAGAAGGTATTAAGATAAAGAAATCTGGTGCAAAGGTGAACAATTTTTAGCCAATAAAGTTAGGGTTTTGGAGTATATAAGGTCAATTTTTACTAAGGCTATCATTCTGGACTTCTTGGAAGTGCTTGGGAGCATTACGTGTTGCTAGTGCTTGGATTTTGGTGGAAGTTGAGCTAAGGTTTGAAGGGATTTTAACTTGATATCTTGGTTCTTACCTTCTTCATATCAAAAAATAAAAAATAAGAAAAACAAATTTACCTGACATTACATTTGAATAGTGGATTTATATAATTTTAAAAACTTGTAATATTAAATTAGATTGTCCAAATTAGATATATACTACCAAAATCAATTGGCGATAAACATCTTTATTAAAAATTATATATTTTTAATAAATTTTAATTTAATAAATATAATATAAAATTATAAAATAAAAACTTTAAATTTGGACAGTTCAAATTAAATTCTAGACAACTCAGATCTTCTCACCCCTGCTGATGATGCTCATTGTGGTGATGACTGCCGAAGCTTGCAACTTGTCGGATACGTATTCAATGCTCATCAGGATTGATGAGCACTGCTGGCTCATCACCTATAAGGTGATCTGGACTGTTCATTTTCTCCCCAAATGACCTCTTTCGCTTATTTTAAATTGTTTTTTAAAATATTTTCAATATTATGTTTATCAAATTAAAAATATATAAAAATTATAAAAAAAATTAATATTAAAGTTGGACTATCTAGAGTATACATAGATGGTCAATTTGTAAAAATTATAAAAAAAAGTTTAATATTAAATTGTACCTTTAAGATTATATCTGTACTATTCAGAGTACATTTGGAAAGTTAATTTATAAAAATTATTAAGAATTAGTATTAAAATGGGTGATCCAGATTGAATCTGTACTGGCCAAATTAGTGATAAACATATTAATTGAAGATTTCTATGTTTTTTGCATAGTTTTTGTTTAAATAAATATAAAACAAAAATAAACCTTAAAATCTGAACTATCCAAATTCCATTAGGGGTGATGACTAGGTGACCACCACGGCATCCGTCCTCTAATAAGAATAAAAAATAGTCCAAACTTAATATTAAATTTTTTTAAAATTTTTTATATATTTTTACTTTTATAAATATAATATTAAAAAAATTCAAATCAACAATAAAGATCATTTGAGAAAGAAATGAATGGCACAGATCGAGCGCGCTGAATGCGGATCCCTGCTTTCATTGGTGCGAACACATGGAAATTGAGCACCACGAGCAACTTGTACTGATCCTTAGCAATGCAAATTTTGTTTTATATAATCTATTATATAGTAAAATTTGATGTTAATTAAAATAATCTCCCTTGTATAAAATAGACGAATGAGGTTCATGAAACTATAATTAAGAACCCATGTGCAGTCACTTTCAACCTTTATAATCGCAGCCGTTCATCTTCCTCTCCCTCTCTTCGTTTAACCCATCGTGCCTAACTAACATAGTTGCTGCCAAAAATGCAACACCTCGCTTGCTAAAAACATTTTTAAACAATATCCACTGTGATAATAAAATATTGATGTTGGAAATATTGATGATGTTGGAAAAGGCACATTGGCAAAACAAGGATACCCCACAATTATAATCAACCTCTATAACAACACCCTCGTCGTCGTCGTCATAAATCACAAATCCAAAACAAAATATATATCATGAATCACAAATACTAGGACCTCAGGCCCGTCTAGCTACTAGCTCTCAATCCAAAACAATATTGTACTGTCCATACATATATATACATATATATATATATATATATATATATTGGTCATGATCCAAAACAATACATTTAACAGTCATCCAAGCAATAATTCAAATCATGGCATACAACAGTTGCCTCAAGTCTCTGCTTGCTTCCCCCTCGCAGATCCCAATCCTTCGCATGAAATTATTATAAAATGCATGCAGACATGTTTTAGAGATACTTCGGCTAGTGGGGAAAAATAAAAGAATAGTAAATAAATAAATATTAATTAAATAATAAATCATGTAATGTAAATCGTATAACTATATAATGTCATTGCATATATGCAAATGCCATCCTTATACCACCCTTATTATTTTTGAACCCATAGTTGTCTGAGCCAAATACGATCATCTTTTCATATGATTGGACTCCACCAAGCTCATTAATGGTGAGATGCAACCTAGCCAAAGGTGCAAAACTCAACACTAATCCATGGATCCCCTCTTTTCTATGACCCATAAAGGTGTCATATGTTCCAAGGAATGACTCCAATCCCAGCAAAAGGAAGGAAAAACACCAAGGGGCCTAAGAATGTGAGCCAACCACTAGGCGCCTAATGGTGGCAAACCATGTGGTCAAATGGATCAATAATCATCACTTCAAGACTTCCAACAACAGCCTCCATCCCAAATAAACACAACTCATATATAAATTCAGCATATACAACTCATGGTAGTAATTACAATCATCATAAACGCTCAACAATTTTGCTTCCAAATCAAATGATATATTCTCATTTTTCAAAAATTGATGCACATATTTAATTATCAATACAACATCCTGCTTAACCAAAAATTTCTCATAAAATCATATTATTTTGAATATACATTGCATCTTATATATTCCACCTTGAAACAAAATCAAACATACGAGGTAAATTAAATGTGGTTTCCTCTAATCAAGAAAAGAACAAAAAGAGTTACCCTTGCAAACCCCTTAGCTGAAGGGCGCAAATTACCGAACTTAATCTACAAAATCATATGAATTCTCATAAATACCAAATAAATCGGCAAAGTCATTCTACCAATTTAAATTATAGTTTTCCCCCCAATAGTCACATGATTAACCTCAAATTAATCCCTTTGGGCTCCTCATTCATCGCCTCAAATTTCCCAAAAATACAAAAATCCAATCTAACAATATCTATACTAATCAAACCTTTCTCAACACTAATCAGTCCAAACAATTCTCTATCAACCGTAATCACCATCCAAATCAACAATCATCAACAATTAGAACCTAGCTAGGACTTGCGCTCTAATATGTCTGAGAACCTCAAATCAACAAGATAAACCAATTAAACACTTTAGGAGTCCCTAGGTGGCTTAATTCATAATCATTAAACCAAGATTAATTGGTAGAAACCTCGAGGAATTCAGAACCCTAACCCTTACATCAATTATCAACCTCAAATAACCTAAAACATAGAAAAGGGACGTGGATTAGAGCTTAGAATCATTTACTAGAGAGTTGAGAGGCCTCAATCTGTGCTCCAAAACTCCAACTCAACGAACCCTGGCTCTCTCTCTCCCCCTCTCTCTTCTCTTCTAATTATGTCATTTGATAATTTCTAGAAAAAGTTGATATTGAAGTTATCTACACATGGCATAGATTGGATCTTGAAGTTAACACATAAGAACCAAGATATAAAGCCAAAATCTCTTCTAATCTTCAAATCCAAGCTGAACCTCCACCAAAATCCATGCACTAGCACACCTAATGCTTCCAAGTACTCCTAAAAGGTCCAAAATGACAGCCTTAGTTGAAAATGACCTTTCTATACTCTAAAACCCTAACTTTATCAGCCAAAAATTGTTCACCTTTCCACCAGATTTCTTTATCTTAATACCTTCCAGAGCATCACTTAATGTCCAAAAATGTCCCCAACATAGCCTTGAACCAAAATGTCAATAAATTAGCGTGAAAATATCAAAATAGATCCATGGTGTGAATTTCCAAAACAATATGCACAATTTTCTAACTTGAGTATTGAAATTATGTGCAATTGGTTCAAAATATATTAAAAATTTAAGAAAAATGTGATAAAATGACATGAAATTCTAGAGGTTAACAATGACTATAGTGAGCTTTTCTTTCAATTCATGGGAGATACACTTGAGATTATGATGTTACTTGCCTAAGATGATTTGAACTTCATTTGTTTGTTCTAAAACTATATTTGCATGCCTATTTAAATTGAAGTATGGTTGCTAGTACCGTGTGTTTCATTATTGTGGATAACAATTTTCAGGGGAACATGTAAGTAGAACCAAGGGGGAAGCATGCTGTGGGTTGAGGCTAGTTATTGTAAAGCCTTAAACTAGTTATTTATGTTTATGTTGTGTATTATTGCCAAGTTTGGATCTTATTACATTTCATGCTTGATTTCTTATCGAAAATTTACTGTTAATGCTTGCTGATAGTTGAGGACAGAGGCGTTTAGGTGGTTGTATGACTGATGGAATTTATATATGTGATGAGGGGAGTAGTCCATTCATACTCTTAAGCATTACCTGTTTCTTTTTTTAAGTTAGTGCAGTGGGGTCACCTCTGGCTATTCTTTTAACTTTATTTCTTTCTTTTGTTGCCTTTCTTCCATAAGTGAATATAGGTTTTTTTGAGTTTAGGAGGAAAAATATTCTTTAGCCCTATTTTAATCGTATTTAACTTCATTTGTGTATTATTTAGTTAATAAAGGGAAAAAATACATATCAAATCAAGGTAAAATGACCACTTATAACTAGTCTTCTAGATATCTTATCTTATTTGATACAATGCTCCATTACTAAAATACTGAAAATAAACCCTAAATATACTAAACCTAGAAAATCAATTATTTATTTTCCATAAGAGAAACGCAAAATAATCGAATCCTAGTTGGATCGTTGGACGGCACTAAACTCGGAATATAATTCCTGACGATCCGAGTAGGACTGTAAACTCGATTTATAATATAAGGAGACCAAGACTCTTTAGCCCAAAAAATAAAAAAAGGACCAAGACTATATCCCTCGATATTTGTAAAATTGTAATATTGAGATCATCATAGTGACCAAAATAGAATTATAAATACGTTCCTCCGTTTTCTTCCTCTTATTCAAATTTGATGTTTTCTTGAAATGATTCCATGAGAAAAAATATCATTCAAGGACCATTGAGGATCAATATTCAATATCAATCAAGGACCAAATGATTCTGAAATATAGTCGCAAGATCAGGGGACTGATTTGAAAATAATGTTAGGTGGGGAAAAGACATAGTAACCATGCTTAATGACAAGAAAGTCATTTGTTAATTAATAAGTACTTACTTATATTTACAAGAAACCATTGATTAATTGACAATTTCAAGAATCTAAAAGAGCTTGGATGTGGAAAGGAACAAGTGAAGGTCATATTTCAACAAGTAATCATATGTAATTAACAAGTATACATTTTCATACAAAGAAGCTATTCACTAATTGAAAAGTTCAAGAATTTAAAAGAGTTTGGTTGGTGAGAAATCATGTTTTAAAAAAGATCATGTTTTTAATAAGTAGTCATTTGGTTTATTAACAAGTATTAATTCACATTTAATAAAAAACAATTCGCTAGTTGACAATTTTTTAAAAAAAAGAAGAAAAGAAAAACAGGGGCGTTATAGTCTTTTATCATATAAAATTATTTTTAAATCAATCTTATAATCTTATATTGATATTTTCAGAATCTCTTGATCTTTGTTTGATATTAAATTGTTTCAATGGTCCTTGAATGATATTTCCCCTTAAAAATATTTCAACAGTACTGATATTCCTATTTGCCCCTCACAATACACAATCCCTGAGAACAAGCCTTACGAGATTTATATATTACTTGCTCGTTTCTTCTCCCCGCTGGCAGACTTACTATTCCGCAAAATTAGTTCGCACCAATGCAATGTATCTTTCTCACGACTTATTTCACAGAATTGTTATGAAATTTCTATCACAACAGTACCCAAGCTTCACAAGAGAAATGTTATGGACAAATTTTTGAAAATAAATTCTCGTCCTAACCTTGGGGGAAAATACTACTTTCTACAACTGAAAAAATAATTCAAACAAAAAACTGCCAGTCTGCCAGCCCTATATCTACTGACGTACGTTTCTAATATTGGAATAATTTATAACGACCAAATTTAAATCGACAGCACTTGGAATAATTTATAATGGCCGGCTTGACTCTCATTATTTATAAAGAGAGAAGACCTAGACGAGATCTCTTGATCTACAATACAATTAAGTCATTAATAAATGAGCCAGGCGTAGGACACAAACGCATAAGATTTTTTTTTTTTTTTTCAAGAAGAAAGTAATATAAAAATTTGTAGCCCGCCGATGAGGGGTCTATAAATACCATTCAGACCAACGAAGGAAGAGCACACAAGCAATCCCTAACTCTCTCTCTCTCTCTGATCATTTTTCTGAGACCTTCATTGCTGGATAAGTAATGGAAGTAACAGCAAAGCTACCGCCTCCATCAGCTGGGAAGGTTGTCACTATTCTCAGTATTGACGGAGGTGGGGTTAGAGGGATCATACCTGCCATTCTACTCATGAAACTAGAGGAAGAGTTGCAGGTACGTACATTGTTATCATAGTATGTAAGTCTGGGTCACTCGTCAGTTGAGTTAAGATATGATTTTTCTCCATTCTTTATTTGATTCAGAAAGTTTCTGGGCATGAAAATGCGAGGATCGCAGACTATTTTGACTTGATCGCTGGAACTAGCACAGGTGGAATCATCACTGCCATGCTCACAGCCCCAGACGGGGACCATCGTCCTATGTTTTCTGCTCCACAAATTAAAGATTTCTACAGAAAACAATCCCCAGAATTTTCCCCCCAAAAAAGTACGTAAATTTCAAATTCGTATAACTAATTTTCCTTGAAAGTAGTTCGGTGATGAGAAACTCAAGTACTGTTTAAGGTTTTAAATTGTTCAATTTTGGATGTTTTATATGGTACTCACGTAATCCTCTTCAATATTGTTTTATTCAAGTTGGTTCAAATCTATCTGGAACTATCTCTACAAGCCCAAGTACGATGGAGAGTATTTACATGGTGCAATACAGTTCTATCTGGAAGGAAAAAGACTGCATGACACATTGACTAGGGTTGTAATCCCAACATTCGATATGAAACAAGTCCGACCCACTGTTTTCTCAAGCTTGAAGGTGCACACACATATTATAATGGTCGTCTTCATTCTCCATTATGTTTTTTCTTTTAAATATGGCTATCCAACTGAATTAAATTTAAGCATTATCAAGTTTAATTGAAGATAGCTCTCCGAGAGATGTGTTTTTAGCATTTACATAAACCCGAACTTGAACTTAAGACCTCATGTACAAGTGACTATAGTTTATTTTATTAGGACCCATGCTTATTGGTTAATTCATTCTCAATTTTTGATATTCTCCCTGTTTATTGTTATAAAGCATTTTGTAACATGTTAAGAACAGTTGATAGATTTCACCTAAAAGGCCCCTAAAAAAACTGTGAAATTATGTGAATTAATTATGAAAATGTAAATTCAGGGGAAAATATTTTGGGCATGTCAACTAATAAAAGAAATTTTTTTATGTCAATTATTTAAAAATGTTTTATAAAAATAAGCCGCGGGATTATCGTGAATTTGGACCATGCACCCATGTTAAAATTAAATAGTACAGGTATTTTATTTTAAAAGATATGGAGCTTTTTTAAATAAAAAAATTATGATTGTATTTTCTAACAAAATAAATTTATTAGTTCAAAACTGTAAATTGAAAGCCATCCTAGTTATCAAACAAATTTGAAGGGTTGCAACAATTTGCTGTAGTTAATGATCATCAAAAGTTTATAAAAATAATGGATGCATGCATGATGCAGCTAAACACAGAGTGCGACGTCCTCCCTGGCTTAGACGCCCAGCTATCAGATATTTGCATTGGAACTTCAGCTGCACCAACCTATCTACCACCTTATCCTTTCAAAAATGGTGAAACAGAATTCAATTTGATTGATGGTGGTATCATAGCCAATAATCCTGTAAGCTAATTAATCACTCCCTGCATATATATATGTTAATTTATTATATGTAAAACTATGACATTTATAATTTATTATATCTGAATGGACTTGAAAACACTGCAGGCATTAATTGCTATAAGTGAGGTGACACAACAAATAACAAGAACAATCCAGATTTCTCGACCTTTGAACCAAACGACTATACAGAATCGTGTTGGTGTCTTTTGGAACTGGATTCATGAAGCCCAATGTTTACAACGCCAAAGATGCACAAAAGTGGGGTATTTTGAAATGGGCTAAGCCAAGTATTGAATTTGCACTTGATGGAAGTCAGGACCTTGTTGACTATCATCTCGCCTCTGTTTTTCATGCCCTTGGAGCTGACAGCAACTACCTTCGAATTCAGGTACATCCATCCATCATCTCATATTTTATCATCCACACATGCACTTCAACACATGGCTATATATGCATGTTATTGTTAAGAAAATATGTAAGTGGACCTGAGTCGGTATGAAAAGTTTCATATTGGATAAAGCTAGGCTTCATAATTAATATGTAACAAAATTTAAGGACCCATGAACTTGGGCCTTGAGTTTTGGAATTATGATGTAGTGTTCTTTTGTGTTAGAACCAGGTTTCATCAAAGGCAACTTGAAAGCCTGTTATTACGCACACATTTGAATTAACCATTTCTTTCATTCATATTCCGTAGACGGATGTATTAAGTGAAAATATGGCTGATTTGGATTGCGCCACTGAGAAGAACTTGGGTGATCTTGAAGCTTTAGCAAAGAATCTGTTAAACCAAACTGAGACAAGGATGAACTTGGACACCTTCAAGCTTGAACCTATACCCGGTGGTCCAACAAATGCAGAGGCCATTGAAAAGTAAATACATATACATAGTCCTAACAAATAGCTTATTTCTTCTGAGTTTACTCGCACAACTTGAAACCCTAGCTAGATCAAACAAGAATCTTACTTTGGCATCTTCAATATATAGTTCTTAATGTCTTGTTATTGAGTCTGTTTTGTTTTGCTATCGATGCAGGATGGCTGAGATACTTGTCAATGAGAAGAGAGAACGTCTGGCAAATATAACGCACTCGTCAATAAGGAAAGTCGTTCTGTAATTTCATTATATATGGCATTAAAGTTGGTAATATTAGAGTCAATAATTAAAGTCACTCTGTGATTTCGTTAAGGCTTTAATAATGTAATTGTGTTAAGTTGATTGTTGTGTGGTTTAATGATTGTGTAATGGCTTGAGAGAATAAGTAGCGATCCTTTTGGGTCCAGCTGTGTGGTAGGTACCTTATTGATTTCAGTTGCGTGGTAATGTGGTTTAAGGATGTCGTACTATGTTCTAAATTTGAATACAATAATACAAAGCCTATATTGTGTGTTGTGCTGGTGTGTGTGTGATCCTCTAGTCCAACTTCTAAGCATTTTTTCAGTCAATTTTGATCTAAAATATAAATAATTTAGTGTTTATAAAATTTTATTTTTTCATTTTACCCCTTATATTTATTAATTGAGATTCTTGTATTAGTGAATTTATGACCTTCATCTCATCATAAATTGGAATTAAGGATAAAAAAATGAAAACAATACTCCCTCCGTCCCTATATATAGGGTGTTCTCTAGAAGCTTATTTTATCTCTAAATATAAGGGGTGTCATGATATTTTTGAGTAATTAAACAATTTGGTCCTTTTCTTAGAAAGGGGAAGAATTATTAATTGAGTTCTTTACCACCGTGACCATCACTGTGATATTAATTGACATTATTAGGAGCAAAATTGGAAAATTATTTTGATTTAATGTGACTTCAAATAAATAATAAACTTTTATTGATATGAGAGATTCGGTTAAAATACTTTATACGTAAAGACAGAGGAGCATATATTTTTATAAGAATAAGAATTGTATTTGTTTGTAAAATATTATTAAAGCTACTTATAGTTTAGATTGGAGGGAGTAATATTTGAACAGTTTGATATGTAATTATAACCCCCCAATAGAGTATAAAAGTGTATCAATATATAAAAAAATAAATTCCATAATAAACGTATGAAAAATTGTTTGGATTAACAAAATAAATTAACAGAAAATCTTATCCTAAATTTACAAGGGGGAAAATTTGCCAGAAATCCAAATTATCAGGTTATCTTATTTATTAGTATTTAATTATTTTTTGGGGCCCTTCTCATGAATTATTTAGTTCTAAAATACCCCCTCTATTAAAAAATATAAGATATTTTTAATTGAATCTCACTCCTCAATAAAATAGTTATCTACTTTTAAACTAACCCTATCTTTTCATATTCACTCCTATTAAATACCCTATAATAAATATAAGATCATTATCAATAGGGGCACTTTTAAAAAAGGTAATTATTACACCATGAAATATTAAAAATATTTTATATTTTTAAATAAAGAGAATAATAATTTATAAATAAGATGGAAAAAATCTTCTCTCTTGATTCTATACACAAGACCAAAGGCAGTATAACGTCATCCGAATGTAAAGGCACATGCCATTGTCGCATGGGCAATGAAAAAGCAAGAATGTTTTCAGAGGGATGGCTTATGCATTCAGAATAATTTCTATTCAAAAGAGAAGAGGGTGGAAATAATTGAGGATTGATATGTGAGCCAAGATGAAGTTTGATTAATCCAAGAAAACAGGGATAATGCACTTGGAAGTGTCAGGTAATAAGGCAAACAAGGAAGCACATGTTCGTGAGAGTTCAATGGCTGTGGTCTACTTATTGGAATTCTCCCATGTGAGGGTCGTCATTGAGTCAACAGTGACAACAATCTCAGTGGGGCCATTTTACACTATCTCACTCTTCTCTCACATCTCAGTTAGCTCTCTCACTCCTTGATTACTCACCCTCTTTATTTTTGTCCTCTTGTTTAGAGCCGGTAATTCGGGCGGGCCGTATTTATTTGGGCCGGGCTCAATTCAGGTCGGGCTTATTCGGATCGGGCTTAAAGCATCCTACCCCTTCTAAAAAGCCCATATAGCCAAGTCCAGACCTAACACCTTCGGGCTTCGGGCTTATTCGGGCTGGCCCGAATATCAGAAACTTTTTAAAAATATTTTTTTTGTATTTTTTGAACCAATTTTAATTTTTAAATAATTCTATTAATTGTAAAATATTATCTTAATTTTAAAAGAATAAAATAAAAATAATTTATCAACTTTGTATTTAAGTAGCTCTGTTATTATTTTGTTGTATTATGTATAATTTATTCATGAATGTTTCCTTTACTTGTAAATAAATGTCGTAGTTGTTTAAATATTGCTCTTATCATAGTCATATATAAATATTTTATATACTTTAATTAAATTATATTATTTTAGTTATGATTAAGCTGATCCCAATTCAATCACAGTTAGACTACTAATTTAAAATTATTATTTCGATTAGTTCAAAGTTTTAAATAACTTTTAGGTAAATTATACTTTTCATTTTTTTGAATATAAAAAAATTGCCATCATTATATTATATAAAAAATTATTTAATTATGAGTAAAATATTTTTTTTTTGAAATCATTTTTCTTTAACTTTTATATTATTTAACTCTTATATAAAAGGAATTCTTACTCTAGTTTACTCTTAATTTTTAACTAAATCTAGCATGGATAATAACCAAGTAATTGTTCAAGAATATTATTCTATTTATTATGTTTATCTAGTAGTGGAGTCAGAAATTCATACATGCCTAAATTTTATTTTTAAAATTATTTTCAATTTTATTTTTACTTTAAAATTAATTCTCTTAATTTATTAAAAATATAAAATTATTTTTTACATGCAAATGATTTATAGGACTCAAAATTTTTTTTAACAAAACTGGGTCTTAAAATATTAAAATCAATATTAAAATATATTTTAATATTATTTTGAGATATTTTATTGATTAAAAATAATAAAAATATGAAATATAACTATTTTAATTTTTTTAAAAAATAACTACATTAAAACACTTATATATATAGTATTTTGGTATAAAATGATATAAAATTTGAAAAATTAATTAATATTTATCATATTTTATATATTTTTTTAAAAAATTATTTTTTTTATTCGGGTCGGGCCAAGCCCGAACCCGATCGGGCTTGGCCTGAATTTCCTCGGGCCTATTCGGGCTGCCCGAATAGGCCCAAACAATAAAAAAATAATATTTTTTTCGGGCTTGGCTCTAAATTTTTCGGGCGGGTTCGAGCTGGCCTGTCGGGCTCGGCCCAAATTACCAGCTCTACTCTTGTTCCTCATTCGACTCATTTTCCACTCATCTCTTATATACCCCCTTCGACTAAAATATAAAAATATTTTTAATTAAATTTAGTTTCTAATAAAATAATTATTTACTTTTAAACTAACCTTATCTTTTCATATTTATCTCTATTAAATACCCTTTAATAAATATAAAATTATTTATTAATAGAGGTATTTTTGAAAAACAAGACAATAATTTGAGACTAAAAATACCTTATATTTTTAAACATTCAACTCCTTCAAAAATGCCGTATACTTTTAAACGGTGGGAGTATATAAATAACATGAAAAAATATTCAATAATTTGATTTTAAATTATTTTGATAAATTTAATTTTAATATAAATTTTTCCTTCAAATTACATTTATAAAGATAACTATTAATTACATTGAACATTATATCTATTTTCATACAAAGTTATTATATCTACTATGATATTTTCTTATTTTCTTTTCTTTTTGTTATCTCTTGCTCATTCAAACACAAATATTGATAATATTTTCTTTTTTGCTTTTATCTTCTCTCCATTTTCTTGAGTTATAATTAAGTAATGTGATCTTTTACAAGTATTTTATTATATATACATATAAGTATAGATACAAGATTTAAAACTATGTATACTTATTGGATTCGTTTTGGAAATAGTTTTTTCTTCCAAAATCTTAATCCTATATTTAAATGTGCATAAATGAGAAGTTAGGCTTAGCTTGGATAGAAAAAATTGGAGGAAATAGTGAAAAAATTAGAAAGGAAAACTTTTAAAAGCATTGAAATGCAATGACTTGTCACTAGGGGAAATAGATAGGGTTGCGATAATCCTCTAATCTCAAATCCATCAGTAGGATTCAAATTTGTTGTCTTTGTTGTAAGGATGGAAGTAAGCTGGAAGGCCTATCAGCAGATTACTTAGTCTATTTTTTAAGGCCTAGCTTGTCCTTTACTCCTTTTAATCACTATTATAAACAACTTTTTAAAACATTATGGTAAAAAATACGAAGCATTTTGTTGGGTCCTTTAAGATGTAACCAAGAAAGTTTTTTCCCAAAATATCCTTAATCAAGAGGATTGCTTAATAAAAAGAATTTAATTGAGACACATATTAATCAAGAATATACATGCAAATAATATATAATTTTAAATGTTATTGATGACTTACAAATAAGTTCGGAAGAATATTAACTCTTTCGTTCAATCAAAATTTAATGGCATAAATGTAAATTTTCATGTGATTAAAAACAAATTAGGAAATTGAGAGGCCCGTGAATATGTACCTCACGTGTCAAGATTTCATTGGTTTCGTAGGTTAACCCAGCGTAAAAATCATGCGTTCCCTTTGAGCACCACATGCTCATCAGCCATTTTACTGATTTGGGCCCTTTATTTTATCTCAAAATAATCTTTTCTGATCATTTTAAATAAATTTTTCATATTTTAATATTTTAGTTTTTAAAATAAAAATTTATATATATTGTTAAAATTGTTAATATTAAATCTATATTGTATAAAGTATGTCTCAATAGACTATATAAGTACGGTCCAACAAATATTCCATAGTCAATTTATAAAATTAAAAAAAATAATATTAAATTAGTTAGTCTACACTAAATCTGTAATGGTCAAATTGATAATAAAAAGATATTTATTAAAAAAAATTTAGATTTGATAAAAATAAAAATAAAAAGTTTTTAAATCTGAATGGTCCAAACCTCACCATATGTAATATGTAGCTTGGTACCCATCCCCTAGTGAGTACAAAAGACAATCTAAATTTAATATTAATTTTTTTATATTTTTTAAAATATAATATTAAAAACACCTAAAATCTATTTAAAATGAAAAGTAGATATCATTTTGAAATAAAATGGAGGGCCTAAATCAATCAAATGGTTGATGAATGATGAGCATCAAATGTCAACGCAAAAAACCATACGTTGTCATTTCTTTGCTTCTCATACTCCTTACTTCCTTTAATATAAAATGAAATTAAAATTTTTTGTTTATTAAAAATATAATTTATAATCTTAAAATTGTAAAAAAAATGTAATTTTTATTTTTACCAATCTTTGTAATTAACGACCATAATAAATTGTTGTTTAAGAATTTAAATAACAAAAATCAAACAAGGAGTGAAATTATATTGAAAAAACATTAATTACTCTGACTTTGTATTATATTTAAGAACCAAAAAAACAAAAGCTTTCAAATTTCATCTTATAATAAGGACAAGAGGGAGCAGGTCATTTTTAAAATCAAAGAGAAATAGTTAAAACTATTGATATTATCAAAAGAACAAAATAAATTTTATAGTCTATCCTTATTAAATACATTATTTTTAAAAATACTTTCTTTATCATGCTCAATCTATTTCAAATTATAAGACACTTTTCAAAGTGATTTGTTGTCCTGAAATATAAAGCACTTTGACAAAAATAAAATTTTATTAATTATACTTGTTTTAATATTATCCTTCCTTTCTTATTATATTTTTTTTCTTTCTCTATTTAATGTTTCACAAATAAGTTTACATTAAATTAAAGGTATTTCTAAAAATTTATATCTGTAGTTTAAAAAAATAATGTTGTAAGTTGTATTTAAAGAACTTTATTGTTATGTATAATGTTGTTAAAAAGTGTTTTATAAACTAGGACAAATGAAATATATGTAACATTTTACTCTACTTATAAAAAATTGTGAAAGGATAAATTCAAATAAGTAATTAATAATCTACCTGCTATATAAAATAACTTATAAAAATGACGATCAATTTAAGGTGACTTATATACAATACAAGAGTGTTATAATAATCGAAAACATTTACTATATAGTTGGCCCAAAAAAAAAAACATTTATAGGGACGAAGACCCTTTAGATTTGTACTGAAATATTCTTCTTAACTAGTAGACAAGTGGCACCATATTTATATATTAGGGAAAATTACAGACACGTCCGTAAAAATTACATTTAGAATTAGTTGTCAACAGGAATCTTAGTAACTATATCTATAAGATTTTTTTAAAATTTTAGTGTTTTATTTGCAATTAAAACTTTTAAGTTTGTAATTATCTAAATTTATATTTATAAGTTATTTTTTAAAAAAATTTGGACATATGCTAACAGTTATTAATTATTTTTGGGTGCTTAATTGTTATGTTTCCTCTGTTTCTCTTGCTCATGATTAACTAACCAATCCCACATGAACATGTCAGATTTGCTTTTTTAATTCAGTTTCATCCTAAGCGATCGAGCATATTTAAAAAAAAAAAATAATTTTTGAACAGAATGTGATAAATATTTCCTTCTGTACGCCTTCTGGTTCTAATTAATAAAAAAAGTTTTAAAGTCTTATTTAATTTTAAATTTAGGATAAAGATATGATATTTAATTTTTTCCAATATTGCCATTCTTTAATTGCATCAAGAAGAGTTTAAAGACATTGAAGGACAATTTGATAAAACATGTCATTTTTTTTACACATTGATTGCATTTTTTCTAATCTATACAACCCTCTTGTATATAGGATGTTTTCTAGAAATTTATTTTGTCCCTAAATATAAAAGGTATCATGATAATTTTGAATAATTTAACAATTTTACCCTTTTGTCGTGAAAAGGAAAGAGAGAGATATTAATTGTATACTTTACCCACCACTATGATTTTAATTGTGACATTATTAAGGCAAAGTTGGAATTTTCTTCGTGATTTTATGTTCTTTTAACTATATAGCAAAATTTATTGGTATGTATGAGTTAATTAAAAATATCTTATAAACAAGAATGGAGGGAATGTATGCAATAGCTTTTGTGATTACTTACATGTATCTTTTTATTAAAGCAATCCTATTCGAGACATGATCATGCACTAAATGTGGGCACATTTCTCTCAATAGAGATTTGAATATTTGTTTGCCATGTTATGAGGGACTAATCCCTTCCATTAGACCCAACCCCATTAGTGATTATGCAATAACTTTAAAAACAAACATAATGAAACCGGAGAAGTAATTTCTGTCACCTAATTAATTTTTTGGCATAGATATATCACCTAATTAATTAACTAATGACTTTTGACATATTAAAATTTGAGTATGAGACAGAATAATTTTTGAAGTCCTTTTCAAATGGATTGGCGTGTGTTTTGTGAGAGTAAGATCAGAGAGTTCACAAAATCATTTGCTGTAATTATTAATCTTAACTGACCATAAAAATTGGTCAATAATTAATGGTATTTTTTTTGGAAAAATATATTTGATAATTGATACAGTAAACAAAATGGATGGATTGTTATATAAATGATCAAAGAA
This sequence comes from Prosopis cineraria, assembly GCF_029017545.1. Classification (NCBI taxonomy): domain Eukaryota; kingdom Viridiplantae; phylum Streptophyta; class Magnoliopsida; order Fabales; family Fabaceae; genus Prosopis; species Prosopis cineraria. The sequence goes on from NW_026556720.1 coordinate 24,548, forward strand.
AACTTCCTAAATATTAAAGTACCACCTACAAATATTATATTAAGGCAATGGGGGGGGGGGGGGGGAATCAAGAATGATATCATTTGTGTAAAGTGAGATTCCTTGCGTCTCCCGCATACCCCACCAGATCTACTATGAAGATTCATGTATGTGTGTGTAATGTGTGGGAAACGTGAGTATTTATATATTAAAATAAAAAATTCAACCAATAAATTCATTTTTAATGCAATATTTCCTTCAATTTTTAAAAATGATCCAACGTTACCCTATAGTAAACTAAAGTTGACTTTAGTCATTAATTGACCAAAAAATTATATAAAGTGATAAGATAATTACAAAAAAGACCTAAAAATTACATACAAGAATCTAGCAAAAATTACAAAAAAGATAATTTTTTTGATAAATTTCTATAATTTTTGTGGTCTTTTTTGTAATTTTGTGGTCAATTAGTTATTAATGATAGGAGGGACATTGCATTACTTTTTAAAGTTAGAGGAGAATATTACATAAAAAATGAATTTATATAGGCCCGGGATATTTCTATACCTATAGTTTATGAGTCAATTTATCATTTAATCTTTAATTAATAATAACACACATTGATGGTTATCGATTAGTTCCATCCAATTAATCAAATATACTCATTTAACTATTCGTATAAACACAATCAATATTCTGAACAAGTCATCGAGGTCACATGTCCCCAAAATGCCCTGTTCAATAATTCCTTTGAGAAGCCATGTGAGTTGTCCGATAAAATAAATTACTTGTAATAAATAAAGACAAAAAAAGTTTTGTTAATTAATTAACTTGATTCCTCCATGGCGATCGATAAAATAAATTAATTGTAATAAAGAAAGAACAAAAAACAAATTGTTAAGAAGGCTCGTGCTTGTTAGAAGTATTGGCTATAAAAGCCCCTACTATATTGCTCATATAAGATCACACTAGCTAGAACTGAAACCCATAACAATAAGTATAAGCTTCTATCATCATGGGAACACTGAAACTGAAACATGGATTGTTTCTTTGTGTGTTATTGGTTGCATGGGTTCTTTGCTCATGCAACAGTGAAACTAATGACCCTCTAAGGGTTGGTACGCCTAAAAGGCCACCGCTACCACGGAGCTCCCCACCACCACCTCCGAGAAGGCCCCTGCCACCTCCTCCTATAGAAAGCCTTCGCCACCTCCTCCTCCTAAAAGGCCTCCACTGCCACCGCCTCCGTGTTCTCCACCACCATGAGGTCCACCACCACCACCAGAACTTCCCCTTCCACCACCTCCACCAGGTCCAGCTCTAATATATGATTATTTTGATGTTCATCCTTACATGGCCCAATGGATTTTGCAAGCAGGAAGATGTAACATGCAATCCGATAGAGCCTAGGCAATATCTTACCATTCATGGGCTCTGGCCATTAATGGATAACGGAACGCAATTTTTGTGGCCTTCCTGGACCAGTTCCAGATCATATTGTAATTTTGGCATTATCTTTCATTTCTATATATGTAACAATATGCATTATTATCTTTGAATTTGCACCCGACCATCATTTTGCACTTGCATGTTTTCTGTGTTGTAGCTTGAAGAATTAGAAGGAGATCTCTTAGAATATTGGCCAGACTTAAGAAATGCTGACAACTTTGAACAAAGCTAAGACTTGTAGAGAGAAGAGTGGTTGAATCACGGAGCTTGGTCTGCAAATATTTTGCCAGCAAAAGAATATTTTGAACTTGCAATTAGATATGCAAGAGATTATTCTCATCATATTCTCGCATTTATGGAAGTAGAAGGTACTTTCATAAATCTTTATTTTATGCACATGCATATATATTACTATCAAACTTCATTTTCGTTTGCTACAGGAAACAATACTTCAAAAGCTTTATTTCTTGGATCTGGCAGATCAACTCTGATTTTTTTTACATTCATGGCTTATTAAGGTCTTTTTCTTCTCACTGCTTTTCAGTTACAGATTTTAAAGTAATTAATTTTGAATTTTCATCCTTTTTATTTTTGGACTATTGTCTTGGAGCTTCTAGTATGCCTTCCTCTAATACTTTTTGTAATGTCTCACCTTTTCCATTTTGTTTTCCTTTTCTTTTGGACCATTGACATCTGTATAAAATAAGAGAAACTATGATATTTTAAAGTCTCTCGAAATAGTAGGGTTTAGTATTCTTTTTACGATTTTTCAAAGAAAAAATCAAAATTACATAATTTTATAGTATTTTTTCTTAAAAATCATGGGAAAAAAAAAATTCCACTCTTTCAGAATTTCAAAATATAAAATGTCTCTTATTTTACATATAAATAAAAGATCAAAAGAAAAAAGAAAAATGAAAGTAAGAAAACGGTGCAATACAAAAAGCATTAGAGAAAAACAAGTTAGACAACCCAAGACAAAACACAATGCATGCATGATATAGACAGATAAACTCAATATACTTTAGAGTGTTGATCATCTGCCTTTTATTAGTGCTTGAACATAAAATCTAATAAAGACGTAACCTTTTTTTTTAAAAGCATTCGTACATTTCAGACTCTAATGTCATAAAAATTGTGGGTTTTATGGTTTAGGTATTCATCCAAATGGAACTACACAATATGATTCAGCACATGTACTGAACCCAGCGGCAGAGCCACATGTAATTCCCTCACTTAAGGAAAATGACATGTTTAGGAGTATAGGTCTTTATATTTTACAATTTACACCTTTCAGCTTAATGCACACTTAGGATCTTGTTGATCTTCATTCTGGTAGAACTCTTATTGGTTGTCGATGGGTGTACAAAAATGACTCATTCTAGTGGCTCTTTAAAGCAATGTAAGGCCTGCTTAGTGGCCCAAGGGTTTACACAGGAATATGGTGTTGATTATGGGGAGACTTTTGCACTTATTGCATGCATGACTTCTGTTTGCAGTCTTCTAGCCATTGCTGCTATTAAGCACTGGTCCCTTCATCAGATGGATGTTAAAAATGTTTTTTTGAATGGAGGTCTAGAGAAAGAAGTGTATATGAAGCCTCCACCCAAGTATCAGCATCCGAAAGATAAGGTTTGTCATCTTCATCAAGCTTTATATGGGCTCAAGCAAGCTCCTCGTGCATGATTTGCTAAGTTTAGTAACATTATGAATTAGCTAGGCTTTACTTGTAGTCTTCACAACTCAACTCTTTTTGTTCAATCTACTGCTTGTGGTATTGTTTTGTTATTGTTGTATGTTGATGACATGATTATCACAAGCAGTGATGATTATCACATGTTTTGTTCAATCTACTACTCAAGATATACTTGGGGTAGCAATTTGAAATGAAGGATCTTGGTAACCTGAACTATTTTCTTGGACTTGAGGTCCATCATAAGAGAGATGGTATCTCTCTCTCTCAGGTCAAGTTTACTATTGATTTGATATCTTAAGCTCATCTTTCTGATGAATGAGGAGGTTGAAAATACTACTATCGAGCCAAACGTTCACTATACTTCCACTGATGGCACCTTATTGGATAATCCCACCCATTACCACTAGTTGGTTAGGGGCCTCATCTATCTTACTATGACCTATCCTAATATTGCTTATGCAGTCCACATTGTTAGCCAATTTATGTCAGAGCCTCAAACTACTCATTATGCAGCAGTTCTTTAGATCCTTTGGTATATCAGAGGCACTCTATATCATGGGCTTCACTTCTCTGCTAGCTCCTTTCTTACACTACGAGCTTACTCTAATTTCGATTGGGGTGGTAATCATGATGATCAATGATTTACGACTAGTTTTTATATCTTTCTCAGCCATTCGCTTATCTCTTAGAGAAGTAAGAAGCAGACGTTAGCCTCCCGCTCTAGTGCTAAATCAAAATATCGTGCACTAGCAGACACAACCGTTAAAGTACTTTGGCTTCATTGGTTACTTGATGAGCTAGGAGCATCTCAAAGCTCCTCCACAAACAGCTATTGTAACAGTCAAGCTGCAATTGAGATTGCTTATAATGTTGTGTTTCATGAATGAACCAAACAAATTGAGTTTGACTATCACTTCACTCAGCAGCATGTTGTTAGGGGAACCATCCAACTCATTCCAATTTGAACCAAGTATCAACCGACAGACTTGTTTACAAAGTCTTTTCATCTAGGCCGCTTTCATTGCTTGGTAGACAAACTCAAATTGCTCTTGGTCAAATTATCTTGAGTTTGAGGGGAGATGTTATCTAGAATATTCTCCAAATATTCTATCATTATTATATATATATCTCAGTCATTATTAGGAGATATTATTTGATATTATTATGTAATTATTAATCATTATTAGGTTGTCTTTTTCTTGATGTATATATTGTACCTTTCAGCTCAATTATAAATAAGATATTTCTCCATATTTCTCTTGCTTCTTTCAATTATACTTTGCACTCCCTTATTTTCATATTTTAAACTTTAAACCCATTTCAATCTTACTTTTTTAGCCCAGATCTATTTAAATTTTTAAGTTAGCCTCATGAATATTAGCCCATAATTTCACTATACCTAAATATCAATATTATTTATTAATTGTTTAAAAATAGAAAAAAAAATCTAATATAACTAAATAAACTCACTCCTCATCCTAAATACTACTTAGGGACTAGCTAGAGAAAAAAGATAATGATAAATAATGAAGATTCAAAACTCAAGAGTAAATTGGGTGAATGTTTTTCACTAGCTCGTTGCATTTACGAATTTACAATTGAAAGCTGGATAGGGAACAGAAAAAAGAAAAGAGAAATAGTTGATTTGAAAGAGAAAAAAATGTTTTCCTTTTATTGAGGATTCTATCTCCATTATTGCCCCCCAACCTAGGATCTTAGCTTTGCCACTGACTGAATGCCATTAGAATAGTGACGGATCATGATGCAGTCATAACATGTAGCCACAATGTGTCGGGTAATCTTCAACTCTCTGAGATTCATCTCTGTGGCTCAAGATGGCTCAGAGCTAGAAGATTGCATAAATCAAAGCTTCACTTGTGATGATCCGTTTATATTTGCTTCACCACCATCTCTTATTCACGTCCCTTTTCTTAGGTATGTTTGCTTTAATTACTCTGCAACCTTTTTGTTGCTATTATTCCCTTTTTATCGTGCAAGCTTTCCTCATGTTTCATTCAGGCCCCTCCCAAAAGTTTTACTTGTCTGATTCCCCTCCCCCCTGGGGCATTTTTCAGCTCTGTGTCAATCTAGGAAATGGCAGAAGCAGCTATACTGTAACATGAAGGAATGATGCTGTTGAACGAAAAATAATAATGAAGAAACAAATCGATGCAAATTGCTAGCTACGTATTGCGTAGAACTGTAATTGAATTACCTGTGATCTTGAGAATTGAATGAATAATGTAGCATCATTTTCATTGCTAATTAATTAACTCGATGGAGGTGTCATGTTATGTTTTGTTCCTTTCAATCTCAATTGGCTGATCGATTCATTTTATAGTAGTTATTGCTTTGAAATTAACCAAAATTACATATATAGAAGTCTATTAAACATGCATTCTGAGATATTAATTATTTGAGAATACTCAAAATTCCTAATCCCTAAGTTAGGATTATTTTTTTGGGTTATCCATAGGTATCCTATCGTGTTGGAGGTAGATCTGTTTGAGGTACTGTTAGGTATTAAATGTGACACTTCTCCCAATAAAGACTTGAACCTTAATTCTAAGTTAAGATTATTGTTTGCTATACCAGAAAGATTAATTAATTAATTAATTATATATATATATAGCTATTTGCTTTTCACTACTTACTACATTAGATTAAATTTAAGCATGGCTAGATATAATAATGAAAAGTAGTTTTTTCGGAGAAATTTTTTGCATTTAAGCCATAATCGTCTTTTAATACACCACAACATTTCTAACTTATAGCAATATTTCATTTTGTAACAATTCTGAAAGTGTTACCTATTATGTGAATGTATAAACAGTTTTTCATGAAATTCTATTAAACCTTACTTTAAGTAATAACTATTTGGCAACAAGTGAAAATTGCATTCTAAAGTGGAATTGACAATCATTTTCAATTGTTGAAATAAAATTTTAAAACAGGCAACATAAAAATTGAAGTTTATAAAACTTGTTTCTTTGTTTTTTTTTAATCAAAGGTACTTCATTACTTGATATAACAAATTACAGTTAACAAGTCCCGGGAGACATCAACAGCTACAACAAAACCGACAACCAAGACCAACAAAAAAAAACATAAAAAATAAAAAGCAGAGGAACCAATCTTTTCTGCCTATAAAAACTTCTTATTGCAACATTTGAAAGTTGTTCTTCATTTCAATGGGCAACCAAAAAAATGTTATCTTTAAATGTTTCCTTTTGCAACACTTAAAAATTGTTGGCTATTGTTTATCTATACATTAAAAAAACATTTATTTTCATTTTTATCCAGTTTTTAACATTTTTTATTATTTTATTTAATATTTAAATAATTTAATACATGAATGATATTAATGTTGCAAAAGTGGTTAGTATAACATCTTGAAATTTAATGCTTGGATTAATTAAGTGAATAAGGGGTAATTAAGTAATTTTGAGTGTATTTGGGTTGAGGATCATTAAAGAGGGTTAACAAACCTATTGGGCTTTGGTTACAATCTTTGGATCGAGTTTGGAGATGAATTGAGCCACTTAGGCCCAATTAAGGAGCAAATTTGAGTGAGCCATCTCATTACCATCCATTATGACAAACATTGCATGTGCCATGATAGATGGCTAGTTTCAGAATGAATGTAGCCTTCTTTATATCATCTGTTGGATGGCCCTTATGCCCAGTAGATGGCACAAAATTTTGCTAAGTCGTATGTGTAGTCTTGTGAAAAATAGAAAGAAGAAAACTACGTGCAGGCCACTTGCTCTGCTAGGGCATGAGATTTGGATGGCTTTAGAAAGATTTGTGTAATAACCCATAAATTTTTAGGTAAAATTAAAATATGTAATAATAATACATTTTAAGAGTATTTTTATTTGTTTTCACTACTACAAAAAGTGTATTATTGATGCTCTATAATTGATGCTTATTTAAAAAAATGATAAATAAAAAAGGCGGAGAATACTTGACAGTTGTTACAAAACAAGTATCAAATATTCAAGTAGATACTTGACAGTTATACAAGATAATCGTCAACTATATATATTTGACGTTTTCTATAAATAATCATAAAATAAAGGTAAAATTTACACATCGGTCTTTGATAAACAAACGTCAAATTAATAATTAAAAAATTAAATTTTTTCACATACTTGACTCTTGTTTTGAAATAACTGTCAAGTATGTCTACCATATACTTGACGGTTATTTGAAAAAAAGCATCAAATATGTAATACTTGATGGTTACTATGAATAACCGTCAAGTATTGTTATTTAAATTTCCTCCAGATTCTTTTTTCACTCTCCATTTTTACAAATCGTTCGTCTTCAAAAACAAACCCAGAGCCATCGAAACCCATTTTTCATCACTCTAACTGCCAAAAAACATTTTTTGGTCTCAATTCTTAAGGGGTTTTAGATTCTCAGCCTCCATAAGTCTCATGGGTGCTTGTCCATTTGGATTATCGATCTCCATCATTCTTCAACACACTCGCCTCTTTGTTTTTCTGCACAGTTGACGTTCCCTCTTCTAGTTGAGGTAGGTTCTTGCTTTCCCATTATTAATCTTCATTTTGAATGTATGGGTTGTTGATTTTGTTTTCATACACAATATAGTTTCTGTATTAATTATTTTGATCTACATTGTTGTTCTTCTTAGTTGAACTTTTGAGTTGGGTGCTTAATTATTGAATTAATGGATCATCTAATTGTTTTGCTAATATGAGGAGATTCATTAAACA
>NW_026556721.1:0-32391 GCF_029017545.1 Prosopis cineraria
CTTAATCAATTCTCAACACCCTTCACAAGCATTAATTTGGCTAAATTGAATCCCTTAAACATACAAAACAATTAATTGAACCCTTTTGAATTCACTTGTCCATTATTATAGTCATTAGCCTTTATAGACTATCGAAATGACCATAAACAACCTCCTAACACATTTATTCACCCAAATTTTTACTATTAACCTAATTTTAGGCCATTTGAGTCTAATCCTCAAAAATTTAACTATTTCAACTCCATACTAGTCATAAAGCCTTAGTTCTGTATTCGATTACCATTTTAACCCTTTCTTTTAGATTACAACACCCTTATAAATTTTATGATTCAATTTCTTACCTAATGAAATTCAATGAAAAAAGGTAGTAGAATTAAGCTTAGGGTTTTGCGATACTTATCAAGCATGTTATTAATTGAAGCAGACTCTTGATCTCCAATTCTAGCTTGCCCTAATAGATATGGCCTTTTTTCCTTCTAAATGCATCTTCAACCTTTTCCCTTCTGATTTCACGAGCTAATCACGTCAACTTCAAGCGATCCTTAGACGATGCACTACGGCGCGTGCCACACAGTGAGAAAATTCTTACTTGTACCCGTGCATTTTGTCTTGGATTGTCTCTCTACCCTTCAATTCTATCAATTGTAACACCCAAACAACACAAAATATCAACTCAAACCTGAACCATAATCAATCCATTAATTACTAATTTACCCTTAATTAGCAACTAGTTCCTGGGATTGAAATTTAGGATGTTATAATTCTGTCCTCCTTTTAAAGGAATTTTTACCTAAAATTCAAAGACAAGCATAAACTCACCTCTTGAAACCAATGAGGTTACTACTTCCTCATACTTTTCCCTGTCTCCCCCGTCACATCACCAGGAGCCATTCCTTGCCAAAACACCTCAACCAATCATATAGTTTTGTTATGCAATTGTTCTCTTTGACATCCACTATCTGCTTTGTTCAATTTGATACATGAGATTCTCTTGAAGCTCTACTTCTTTTAGCTCAATCATATGTGATGGTTCGATTGATACTTTTTCGATTGTGACACATGAAACACATCATGCATACTAGATAAAGGTAGAGGTAAAGGGATCCTATATGCTACAAGACCTACTCTACTCAGAATCTGATATGTTCCCATCTAACAAGGTGTTATTTTCTTAGCCTTTATAGATCTACCAATACCAGTTAAAGGAGAAATCTAGAGAAACACATGATCTCCCATTTTAAATTTTAATAGTTGATGCCGCTTATTAGCATAACTCTTCTGACGGCTTTGGGTAGTAAGAAGTTTCTACCGAATAACGCTGATCTTTTAGTTGTTTGATCTACTATATCAAGACCAATCATACTCCTCTCGCTTAATTCAACCCAGCATATGGGCAATCTATACCTTTTCTTGTATAATGCCTCATACATAGACCATCTGAATACTTGAGTAAAAGCTATTGTTATAGGTGAACTTAGCTAAAGGTAAATGGCTATTCTAACTACCTTTCCATTTAAGGGCACACGATCGTAACATTTCCTCCAGAGTCTATATTGTGTGCTCGTTTGTCCATCAGTTTTTAGATGATAAGCGGTACTAAACCTCAACTTAGTACCTATTGCCTTCTGCGGTGTGCTCCTTAGAACCTTGAAGTAAATTAGGGATCTGTATCTGACACTATATCCTTAGGTACACCGTGCAGTCTTACTCTTTCTCTCACATATACTTTTACATACTTTTCCACATTGTAGGTGGTCTAACTGGCAAAAAGTGTGCTGACTTTGTCAATTGATCCACAATAACCCATATAGAATCATATCCTACTTAAATTCTCGGTAGACCAAACATGAAGTCCACTGAGATGCTATCCCACTTTTACTTGGGAATCTCTAGAGGTTGTAGCATCCCAGCCGGTCCTTGATGCTTAATCTTCACTTTTTGACACGTAAGACACTAGCTTTCAAACTTGATTAACATCTCCCTTCAGACCTTGCCACCATAAATGCCTCTTCATGTCATGGTACATCTTGGTTATACCAGGATGTATCATATGTAATGTCTACCTTGACATTATCAAAATTCACCACACAATCACAACAAACAATCATAATTAGGAGCAAGGATTTGCTCTTAATCTCACATTATAAATATATGGGTTAAAACTTATAATCTTTTAAAAATAATTGAGGAATATTTGGGATCCCATAAAAACCCTTTAAATTGATAGTTTGAGCTCAAACTTAAGGATTTATAAAGGTGTTGGAAGCATGAAAAAGTTTTAGAAATCAAACCACTTAAAAACAGGGCCAAAAATGTCATTTTTTAGTGTGTTGGTCTATGCGCTACGGCTCGTGGTCCATGTGCCGCGGCATGTGGCATAGAAAGCCATGTTTTCTTACTATACTGTGAGCTGTGGCTTGCGCGAAATGCACTGTGGCGTACCTGTCCATGACAGTAATGCTGTCATGATAGCTTTTTTGGATGAATTTTGAATGCGTGGCATTTTCACATCCAATGTCCGATTGGAGTGATTCAAGCATCTACACTAAGCTTATTCAATAAGCTAACTAATGGTATAAGTTTTGTTTCGATCTGACACCGTATGAGAGTTTTAGACACTTGGATGAAAAAGTCAATTTTCAAAGAAATTTTCAACCATCCAAGTACCCAAAACTCATAACTAATACCATTAATCCATTGTGAGGCTTGAACCAAGTCCAATGGACTAAAATACACTTAAGTGACCAATCAAACACACTAAAACATACTAAACACAAAATTTAGCCACTCAATGGCCACTTTGCCCAATATGGCCAAAATACCAAATCAACATCATATATGCTATTTGGCCTTTATTGCCACATAATACACTACAAATACATTTTCACCATATAGATAAAACATTCCTTGCACTTATATTGGCATTTTAGCCCATTACTACAAAAATTACCACATATTCACCTCATATACAATATTGGGCTAAAATACACAACAACATAGTATGAAACAAGTGCAACCAATCAAAATGATATGCATTCCTAGTTATCAACATATAATATCATATAAAAAGTTTATGTACACCACTCAAACTAAAATCAGGCATTACTCTTCGATGTAGCAAATCTACAAATCCTTGTACGATTTCTTCTCTCACTCAGTCTCAGCTGTAGAACCTGTAAAATGGTAACCATGGGATGAGATAAAAATCTCAGTAACTAAGATAATCTACATTATTGATTAACAAGCCAAGTTATAAACAAGCATTAACATAAGTGACATAATCACATTTTATAAGATCACCACAAATTGCATGCATGATCTCTAACCATTTAGTCCTCCAATACTCCCGACTGAACTAGTAGGCTAATTCATAGAACCAAACCACATGTATGGTCTCCAAGCTCACCATCCACGGTAGGACTGCCCGGCCAAGGTGTCCTAAACCACTTTCAAACTATTGTTTCCCCTATTACAAGTAATTGGGGTGTCGTTATTCCAACATCACATCCTATGGATGCTAAGGATCATAGTCTCCAACTTCACACCCTTTTGGGTACTAAGGAGAGTAAGTCTCTAACACCGCACCCATTTTCGGGCACTAAGGAGAGTAAATGCTGCACCTGGTGTCCCGAGGTGCCAGCAATGCCATATAGTCTTAATCTTCACTATCTCCACTAGGGTGACCTCCTACCCTCTAATATGCCATATTTCATTACATATCTCCACTTAACCATGCATAAACAAATTTTCAAATAAGTATAACAAAATCTTTTCATTTACTTCAAAAATATAGAATTTTACAAACTAATACTCCACTTTTTCTAAAATGGTTAACCTTTAAAGAATTTATGCATACATACTCAACAAATCATAGAAAAGTAACTTGAGAATAACTTATACAAGGTAATAAACAATGCAAATTATCTAGTTACCTCAACTCTTTTGTTACTAAAAGGGTTACCCGTGGTACTAATTCTCTTCTTGTGTCAAGGTAAGTCTTCCCACACCACAATTTACAACAACAAGTACTATATGTTAATTTTTAATTAACACAAGCACTATTAGCTACCAATAACCTCTCATTTCTCCTACTTCTCACTCATATTCTTAACAAAGAGGCTTATTAAGATTACAATTTGCTCACACAATCCTTTTAAGCCTCCTTCTACTCTATGATAACATAAAACTCAATATCACAACTTATCACACTTCAAAATCCCATGATCAAGATAAAGCTTAATCCAACTTTTACTAAACAATAAAGTAGCTTCATATTACCACATATCCAAGATCAATAAACCTAAATTAAACCTTTAGAGTCAATAAAAACCATTAAAACATTGACTCATGGCTTAATCCAATCAGACTAAATTCTCACTCTTCCAAATCCCATGGAAAATGAGATGAAAAGGTAGAGGAGAAGGGTAGGAAGCTTACCTAAGAGTTTGAAGGCTTAAATCATCTTCAAAATCCTCCCAAATTGATGCCCTAGCAGTGCCCAAAGTTTCCCCCTTTATGCTCTAGGTTTTCCACCCCAAAAACTATCCATTTCCGATGATTCTCAAAATTTTAAGTTGCTTGCTACGCCGTGCGTTGCAACGTAAGCCACACAAGCTGCGGCTCATGATGCGGCGAGCAATAACTTGATTTTGCTCCCCCCGATGCTTCCCAACTTGATTCGACTTTCATCCTATCTCAATTTAGAGCCAAATTTAACCTAAAAATCTAATTAGCCACCCAAAAATATAATTAAATAAATTAATCATATTTTAACTAATTTATTCCTTAATTAATCCACTTTTCCAGATTTGAAGTTTTAGGATGTTACATCGTATATTTGCTCTGATGAGCTTCTTCCAAAAGTCTCTTCCTAATCTCTTCATTCATAAGTACACAGATTCTGTCTTTATATAGGATGAACCCATCATCACTAAACCAAAACAAGGTAGTACCGACTTCTTCTATATCCTCTTGTATAGTTGACAAAAACTTGTCTTGCAATTAAGCTTCTTGAATCTCTTTCCAAAAGTTATTAGAAATAGTGGTTGAATGAATTGCATTCACAGTATAATCCAATGCCTCAAGTTGTACTTCTAGCATACACAATAACAATTGGTATTCTTGAACCATCAATCCAACTATATGAAGTAATTTTTGACTCAAAGCATCGACCACTACATTAGCTTTCCCTAGATGGTACTTAAACTCAAAGTTATAATCTTTCAAGAATTCCATCCATCGCCTTTATCTCATATTAAGTTCTTTCTAATCTACAAGATATTTCAAACTTTTATGATCACTACGCACATTAAACTCTACTCTATAGAGATAATATCGCCAAATCTTGAGAGCAAACATTACAGCTGCTAGCCCTAAATCATGTGTTGGATAACTCTCCTCATGATGTTTATAACTTTTTGGACACATAAGCCACAACTCAATCTTCTTACATTAACACACACCCTAGACCTTTCAAAGAAGCATATGTATAAACCTTGTAAGGTAACCATGGATCAGGAATAATTAACACCGACGCTGAGGTTAACTTTTCCTTAAGCTTCACAAAAGCGGCTTCATACTGATCTTCCCAAATGAAAGGCTGATCCTTCCTTGTCAATCGAGTTAAAAGAATATCTATCTATAAAAATCCTTGAATGAATCTTCAGTAATAGCCTACCAGACCTAGAAAACTTCACACCTCAGTTATTGAACTCGATCGTTCCCATTGTAATATTGCATCCACTTCGTAAGGATCTACTAAGATACCCTCAGTTAATACTACGTAGTTGAGAAATCTTACCTCCCATTGCCAGAATTCACATTTACTTAACTTGGCATATAAGTGGTTCTCTCAAAATCCTTAACATGGTTCTCAAATGCCTTGTGTGCTCTTCCTCATCCTTAGAATATATCAGTATGTCATCTAGGAACATGATAATAAACTGATTTAGGAAGGGATAGAATATATGGTACATGTAGTCTATGAAAACTACAGGCACATTCATCAACCCAAATGGCATCACCAAAAACTTAAAGTGACCCTATTGAGTGTGAAAAGCTGTCTTAGGAACATCCTTAGTATTCAGTCTCAAGTGATGGTACCCAAATTACAAATTGATCTTTGAAAACATTAAAGTTCCCACTAGTTGCTCAGGCAAGTCATCTATTCTTAGGAATGGGTACTTGTTCTTTACTGTCCCCTTATTCAGTTGCCTGTACTTGATACACAATCATAGGCTGTTGTCCTTCTTCATCATAAATAGGACTAGCGAACCCTATGGTGACACACTAGGGTATATGAAGCCCTTCTCTAGCAACTCTTCAAGCTGTTTCTTAAGCTCTACCAATTCTAAAGGAGCCATTTTATACAGAACTTTTAAAATAGGCTTAGTACTAGTGCCAAATTAATAAAGAATTCTACTTTTTATTCCGATGGCAAACCTAATACTTCATTGGCAAACACTTCTGAAAACTCATTCACAACTTGAGTATCATCAATATTATTATTGCCATTACCTTCTACTGCAAAGAAAATTGAAAAGGCCTAACAGCCTTTTGAAACTAACCTTTCAATTTGCATAACTGATAATAGTCTTAATTGATTGGTAGTTGTTGTGGAAATCATCGTTGGCGTCACATGAACTGGTAACAACACCATCTTTTTGGCACAATCCCAGGTGGCATTATTCCTTACCAACCAGTCCATCCCAATTGTGAACACCATATTTTGTCTAGACTCTTTTTTTAATAATAATAATCAAAAAAGACAAAAATAAAATTTAATCCTTTTTTTAGGATTATATTTTTAAAAAAGAATTCAAAGATATTGGGAATCAATTTTTAAGACTCAACTATTTTTAAATTTTTCTCCTTAAATCTTTTGTTTTTCATTTAAAAATATATGTTTTAAAATTAGACTTTTCTTTCTCCCCTCAATCTAATTAATAAAAAAAGGGGCATTAAAGAATGAAAAAAAAGAAAACGAAGAAGAAGGAACAGATACATGCAGCATCAGGACTCATGAAATACACGTACACACACACACACTTTCGGCCATGCAGCAAGAAAAGGAGAAAATAGCAAAAACAAGCACACACACGAGAGAAACAAAAACATGCAGAGCATACACATGCAACACAGAAAAGAGAACACACACATGCACACTTTTGGCTGGGTGCAGAAGAAGCAAAACAGAGCAGAAAAAAACAGCAAGCAACCGGAACACGTATGCATATGCTTTCAGCTAGCAGGAGAAAAGAAACAGAACCAAGGATGCACACATGCATGCAGGAGACAGGACAGCAGAGAAAGCAGATGGAACAGTACAGAAAAAGTGAGAAGAAATAGAAGTAGAAATGTAGAAAAAATAGAGATGGAATAGCACAAAAAAAGGGAGAAGAGACAGAGGTAGAAATGAAGAAGAAGCAGAAATGTAACACACACGTAAAAAAAAAGAAGTAGAGCAGGAGAGTAATGATTCACCTTTTCCATTCTCTATATAAGGAGAAGCTGGGTAACTGAAAGAAAGGAGAAGCTGAGGGAACCCAAAGAAAAACAAGGGCTGGACCGAAAAAAAATAGAGACTGAGAGGAGGAGGAAGAGACCAAGACAGAGACGAGAAAGAGAGAGAGGCAGGATAAAAATGAAGAAGGAGGAGTCCGAAGAGAAAGAAGAAACGAAGAGAGAGTCTCGAGAGAAAGAGAAACAGAGACGGAGAAGGAGAAAAGAGAAGAAAATGCCATAGTCACGGGACACGAAAATAGAACACTGAGGATGAACGAGGTGGAGACAAAGATCAGAAGCTGAAACAGAGGCTAAGAAAGGAAGAGACTTAGACAAAAAGAGAGGACCGAAGGAGTTGTTCTAGTTGAAAAAGAAGAAATTGAGGGGTTGAGGGAAGAAGCTGTTCTGGTTGGGAAGATAGAAATTGAGAGGATGAGGAAGGAGCTATTCATCAGAGGCTATAATATCATGCAATGATACGGTGAAGGACTTGAAACAGAAGGAGTGAGACAGATCTGGGACGTGCTACACACAGGTTCATGCTTCTGAATCTGAAATGAAATACACGTGTTTAATTTCTGTTTATTATTCCAAAAAAAATAGATTTCATGTTTAAATATCTATCCCATATTTTTCAGTTCCCAAATGGTTTTCATTGTAATTTTCATTTTTTTAATAATAAAGAGAGTGTGAAAAAGAAGGATAAAGAAATTGAAAATAATAATTTTGTTTGCTATCATAATTAAACTTAATTTGATTTTAGGCATAACCTCATTTCAAATAAAGAATTAGTGTAATTACTTAAGCAAGGTCTTTAAATGTGTTTTAGCATGAAAGGGTATATTAATATGTATGAGCATGATTTTTTTCATCTCCATTAGTCCTAAGGTCCTTTACTTGTCAATAATATTGCTACACTCATATCGTATGGCACTCTCCATCATGATTACATGATTACATGTACGATTCCATTTGTCCTAAGTCCTAAGGTCCTCTTTTTCCCCTTTTCTCTTTCCTTTTGTATTTTATAACATGTTTTTAGGATAGATAACATGCGGAATACACCTTAAGATAGATGACTTTTATTTATACATATATTTGTCTATCTGTTTGATGTGATTGACAAATAAGGGTTGGGTAGCATATATTAATGAAGTGGCAGGCTTGCATGCTCTCAACACTCACTGTGCACTTACACAATTTGACACACACATATTTTGGGCCCTATACCCGGGTCTATAAGTATGATAGGTTAGTAGTGGTTTCCCTGTGGAGTTTTTGAACACTTGGAGGTTACCATGAATACCTCACCTAAGCTGTTACTTGCTTAATAAATTTGGTCCCTGTAGAGCTTATGTTCTCGGAGGGCTAAAATTATTAAGTAAGATCTTCACCTTCAGGTAAGGGCATCTTAGGAGCCTTTTAAGATTATACACCTACCCTTGAGTTACATGTTTTAGACAAAAGCTAGTAGCTAACCATTCTAGTGAACGCCTGATTATGAACTTAAGTCTCCTTGAATAGGACACAAAATGAGAGTATTGATCTTTTATTGCATCATTGTCATAGCATGTCATCATAACGTATTCGCATTTTTTTTAAAAAAACTGTAAATTAAATAATTTCCCTTGTTATTGAGTTATTTCATTTTTAAAGTCGAGACTTTAGCCATTTGTCAGTTTTAGCTGCACATAGGCTAATTTATCCCTTTCTCCCTATGGGTCAATAAACACATTGAGGAGAGAAGGGATTTTCTCCTTGCATATCTATCACCAAAATCAATTTTCTTTTCTTTTCTTTTCTCAAAAATAAAATTGTAAGGTTAAACCTTTCGATGTTAATCATGTAGGGGATTTAAGCCTCTTATCGATTAATCGTTTACTCCATCTCCCTATGATGCAATAAGTGTCTGGAGGAGTAGGTTTTAAAAGAAAAGGGAGCCAGATAGCTTGCTAAAATTACGAGAATTACATATCATTAACCTTTGTTTTGATTAACAGGAATCGTGAGTTATTCGAAATCTTTGTGAAATTGGCATAAGGGATAAATGGCACTCAAAGCTAGTACAAATCTAAATCATACTGGAAAGTTATATCTAGGAAAAGGGATCAAATTATCTGTAAAAGTAGAGCTGCTGGAAACCTTAATTGAGTTGAGCCGTCATATCAAAGGGAAGATCATGCAAGATTTTAAAAGGAAATATGAAAATATCTTGGATCTTCTGCTAGTCACAATACGTAATGATGCAATAATGGAATTAAGCCAATATTGGGATGCCTTGTTAAGGTGTTTCACATTTCAAGACTTCCAAATGGCACTGACTTTGGAAGAATACGGAGAAATTTTGAGAATGCCCTTTAAGGAGAATATGGTAGTATATCTTTATCCTGGGTATTTACCATCTCAAGGTACAATAGCGAAAATTTTAGAAATTCCTAAGGAAAAAGTACGAATGGTTTGCCCAGGACAAGCAAAGGGAATCTCAAGAGCTGACGTAGAAGCCTACTTGAAAGTTTTGGTAGAAAAAGAGGATTGGGTTGTGTTTTGCAGGGTCTTTGCCTTGTGCATATATGGAATAATCTTGTTTCTGTCATCAATGGGCATAGTTAATTTATGAGCCATTAGTGTATTCCAAATGGTAGAGTATCATAATGTGAATCCAGTACCAGTAATCTTAGCAGAAATATACTTGACCTTAACACAATGTCATAATAAAAGGAAAAGAAAGGTCAATTGTTGTATTACATTACTAGATATATGGATGTTTGGCCACCTTTATGGAAAGACGCTTCCTTTCAGAAAGAAGAATGACTCAGACAATAATCCCCTTACATCTTTTAAGGGTCAATTCGTGATTGATAGAATGAGCTACATAGATTGGAAAAGAACCTTCTCAGAACTTAAAGAAAGTTCCATCTTATGGAAATTAGACTGGTGGTGGAAAGAGGAGGTTATTTACCGCTGTGGTGACTTTCTGAATGTGCCTTTAATTAGACCCAGAGGGTGTATCAACTATAACCCTTCCTTAGCGTTAAGGCAACTAGCCTATAAGCAAAATGTTCCTTCTAAGGAAGAGGTGCAAGAGTTACACTTTCTACATGAGGAGGATGGGACAAAGTTGTCAAACCAAAATGTTAAAGAAGCATGGAAAAAGATAGGGTACAAAGGAAAGATTGAGCTAAGGATGCGTGTAGTAAACTCAAGTTCAGAACACACTATTTGGCTGAAGAGTTTGATTCAAGGAGCAAATCCTTTATTCTATCCTCAAAATCCCTTATTAGGCAATGACTTGAAAGAGATTAATAGGCAGCTGGTTGAATGTTTGAAGATAAAGGAAAATGAGTTACAAGAGCTTTCTAGCTTAGAGTCTAAGAATAAAGAAGAATTGGAAAGATGCCAAAATGAGTGAATTGAGTTATGGAGGAAGCTAGCAAATGAAAGAGAAAGGCATAACCTTGAAGAAACACCTGAGATTAAGAAATTGAAAAAGGAAAATGCCAAACTGAAAAGAGAACTGCAAAGTAGTGATGACAAAGTTTAAAGTACTAAAGCAAGACTTGTCAAAATAGTCAGGGAAAATGATGCATTGAAGAAGGAATTACAAGACATCAGGCCCGTCGAGGAGATGCAGTAAGAAATCAATAGGCTCACAAGACAATTAGAAAGGAAGGTGAATGAACTAGTTAGGGTGAAAGGAAGTACAGCTGAGACAGCACAAAACTTTGTTCAGAGGCTTAATCAACATAATGAAGTCTTAGAGGAGTGGAAATTACTTTGCCTTGATCAAACAGAAGAAACTAAAGAATGGATGTTGAAATGTAGGCAGATAATCGATTTGGCTAACGACAAAATTCCAGAATTTGCAAGAGCATTTAAGCAAGCTGAAGGCATGGTTCTCCCAGGAGGAACTCCATCAGAGATTGTTGAATTCTTCCATTTGTGCCATGAAATTGTAAAAGAACTCAATAGCGTGACAAAGTTCTAAATCTGTATTAACATTTGAATCATTATATAAGGATCCATATGACGCTTTGTGGTTGTGAAATTGTTGATTGATTTGTACTACCGTCATTTGCTTAAAACCTTAAATTTTGATGGGATCCAATGTCCTTCTAATTCTACAGTCAACTTTAAATTCCCTATTAAATAATAAATTTCTAGAGGAATTTAAAGGGTGCCAGTGTCGTGAAACCCTTATGTCTACACAATGTTGGATATCTTACAAAACAAATGTAAAGGTAAAACTTATAAAAATTAATTATTATCTTACACAGGTAAGCCAATATTGCGCCTTGAAAGAAAAACTCGGCTGACCAGATTCCCACCACTCGAACATACAACACGCGATTGCATAGTCGTGCAATGGAAAATTTAAACGTGAATGAGTCAGCAGCCTTAAATGATCGAATGTCTACTGTAGAGTCTAAAATGGCTGAAATAAGCAACATGATGAAACTGCTAACAGAGACTCTAAAAGGAAGGAGTGATGTTAATCCACCACAGAATATTGCAGCAAATGAGAATGCAGCTAACGAAATAATTGAGCTAAATAGAGGACCAGATCCTAAGGTACCTATGCCAGAGAAACAAGATTCTGGGATAGGGGCCTTTAACATACCAGATGGTCCTAGGGAAGATCATACCTACATGTTCCAAATCCCACAAGTGTTACACAAAGAGAAGGAGTTGAAAGAAGAACTTAGAGAAATGAAAGATCAAATGAAGGCTCTTCAAGGATCAAACATGTGGGGTTCCTTAAACTTGAAAGAATTATGCTTAACCCTAAAAATTGATGTTCCCAAGAAATTCAAAATGCCAAACTTCGATAAATATGATGGTACAAGTAACCCATTTCTCATTTGAGGGCCTATTGCACAAAGATGTCCATATGGTCACAAGATGAGAAGTTTCTGATGAACTTCTTTCCTGAAAGCTTAATTGGAGCCGCATTGACTTGGTACATGCAACTAGACCAAACCAAGATTAAAAGATGGAAAGACCTTGTGGATGTTTTCATGAGACAATATAAGTTCAATCTTAATACTGCTCTGACCAAAGAACAAGTGAAAGCAATAACCAAGAAATCATCAGAATCATTCAAAGAATATGCTCAAAGATGGAGAATAGTGGCTTCACAAGTGCAACCTCCAATGGTGAATTCCAAACTTTGCTCGTACTTCATCCGTGCATTGCCTAAGCCATTTTACCAACACATAATAGGAACACATGTCACTGATTTTGCTGATTTAATGGTAATTGGAGAAAGGATTGACACAGACATACGAGAGGGGAAGATAGCCACTTCTCAAGCTGAAAGTAGTTCACAAAAGAACTATGACCAAAAAAAGAAAGAAGGGAATGTGAACTATATTCAACCTATAAGACAAGCAGCTACCAATTCTCAAGTCCCTTATTAAATAGAGGGAAGGAATCAAAGATAGCAATAACTTAGGTTCAGGCTTAACAAGCACAAGCAGGATGGAGAGAGGAGAAATATCCAATCCAAGGATAGTTGCCTATGGCCTAATTTTGGATTAACAAATGTTGAATTTTACCATAAACTTTTGGCAGCCCAATTATTAGGTCCACGACCTTATAAGCTTCTTGGATTGCCTTACCCAGCATGGTATAATCTAAATGCTGTTTGTGAATACCACATGAGTGCACCTGGACACTCAATAGAAGACTGTGTGATGTTTAAAAGGAATGTGCTAGACCTGGTTGATTCTAATCATATCCAACTTAAAGAAGAGGGAAGCTCTACCATTACTATTGATCTACTTCCAAATCATGAAAAATGAGTCAATGCTATTGAAGAAGAGGATGCATGTTTCAAAAGCTCTACAAGGATCAAGATTCCTATGAATGAGCTATATGCTCACTTAAAGGAGTATGGCTATATGCAAGAAATGCTCCTCACAGATGATATCAATGATCAAATGCTTGGATACTGTGAATATCATCAGGAGAAAATAGGCCATGATATAGAAAGTTGTGAACAGTTTAAAGAAGCTATTAGAAAAATGATGGTGCTAGGGATTATGCTATAAAGAAGGGAGGCATTAAAGTGTGCATGGTAGAGAAAAAGTGTATTGAGCTTGTCATTAATTCAAGCCTAAAAAAGCAAGTCCAGGCAGTCTCTTTTGTGATCAATAAAGCCTTTGTAGATCTTGCACCTCACGTAAGACAACTAACATTAACCATAAGCACGCCTCATCCCTTTCCCTATGAAAGTGATCGAGCAGTGCCGTGGAGATATCAAAGCATTGTGGAGAACCACAAAAACCCAACGTTGATTGCTGGGACAAGCAATGAAATAGCAAACCCAGGGGGTGTTACTCGAAGTGGAAAACCATACTTACCATCTTATATTAGGAAAATGGTAAGAGAGAAAAATGCAAATGTGGATAGGCCAAAGGAAGATAAGCCTAAAGAAATGGAAAAATTAAAAGATGAGTTTTTATCGATTATGAAGCAAAGTGATTACAGCATTGTGGACCAATTGAAGAAAACTCTAGCGCGTATCTCAATACTTTCTTTGATTTTGAATTCTGAAGCATATCACCAAGCATTGTAAGAAGTGTTGAATCAAGCTTTTGTACAGCCTAATATAACCCCTGAGAAGGTGGCAAGTGTAATGAATGTTGTAAAAGCCTCCTCTACTATTTCCTTTTCGGAAGAGGAAGTTACAGAAACTGTTGTCCGCCAAACCAAGGCTTTGCATATCACTTTGAAATGTGAAGGGTTCATAATCGCAAGAGTATTAATTGACGGAAGATTAGCATTAAATGTCTTACCGCTCTCTACATTTGAATCATTATCACTAGAAGCTTCAAGTGTACACAAAAGTAATATTGTGGTAAGAGCATTCGATGGATCAAGATGGGAAGTATTAGGATCCGTTTGTCTGTCCCTGGAGATAGGACCAAGTAAGTTTAAGGTGGATTTCTAACTCATGAACATAAATCTAAGCTATACAATGCTGCTAGGAAGGCCATGGATTCATTCAGCTAGGGCTGTTCCTTCTACCCTACACCAAAAGGTTAAGTTCATCAGTGATGGGGGAATTATAGCAGTTAAAGGAGAGGAGGAAATCATGGTGAGCAAACCAAGCTCACTCCCTTATATTAAGGCTGCAGAGAAGGATCATGGAGTTTCCTTTCAAAGCTTGGAGGTTAAGGGTATTTGTGATAGTACTCACAGCATCAATTCCGTTGTGGCTAAAATCATGACGAAGAGTGGGTTTATGCCAGGGAAAGGTTTAGGCTCTCATTTACAAGGAATTACGTGTCTAATTAAGGTTTTGGATAATTGTAATCGCCAAGGGTTAGGGTATGAGCCTACCCTAGAAGACCAGATGAAAGACAAAGCAAGTTTGGCGAAAGGCAAAAAGGCCAGTAAATTAGAGATTCCATACATTAAAGAATCCTTTCCAGGCCCGTCCAAGGTGATATGTGAACCAACTGTCTTAGTGATCTCTTCTAACGAAGATGTAGTATGTGGAACAAGTGCCTTAATTGCAATCGATGATTCTAGCAAAGTTCTAGTGAATTGGGAGTTCGAAGAGGCCAATGATATCATTAGCTTAGAGTAATTATTTCAATTATGTTGTTCCTATTTTGTTATCCATTTTTGAGCCCAAGTTTAAGTAATAGATCTTGGGTATTCTCTAATGCAAACTTTTGATGCACATAATTTATGAAAATGAATTTCAATTGCATTCATGTTTATCTCTTTATTCCACCCTATCTACTTCAATACATTTTTCCCCATTCCATTCCTATTCCTTATTTTTATCTCATTTCATATTCATCGTCCAGGGATTTTGTTTCTTCTGATTCCATCTCTCACCCTTTGAAGATGATTTACTCATTGCCACTGATATGTATGATTGTGAGTCTAATGATGAAGACGTAATCCAAACTTTTTCTAAGATGCTTGAATTGAGTGATAAGGGAATATGCCCACATGAAGAAGTGATTGAGATGGTTAATATGGGAACCGAGGAGGATCAAAGAATGCTCAAAATAGTAGATAATCCTAAAAGGGAACAAATGATTGAGTTGTTCAAAGAATACTTAGATGTGTTTGCATGGTCTTATAAAGATATGCCTGGGCTAAACCCAAGCATTGCTTCTCATAAAATACCATTACTTCCCAAGGTTAAGCCTAAGAAACAGAAGTTAAGGAGAATGAATACGGGGGTGTCCTTGCAAATAAAAGAAGAAGTAAAAGTAGTTAGAAATAGGATTTTTGGAGGTAGTAACTTACCCACAATGGGTGGCAAATATTGTTCCTGTTCTTAAAAAAGATGGTCGAATTTGAATATATGTTGATTATCATAATTTAAATAATACAAGCCCGAAAGATGATTTTCCATTACCCCACATTGATGTATTATTGCTCGAAGCTATCGCTATTCCTTTATGGATGGTTATTCAGGGTATAATCAAATCCCTATGCATGAAAGAGATAAAGAGAAAACAACCTTTATAACCCAATGGGGAACTTATTGTTACTGGGTGATGCCTTTTGGTTTGAAAAATGCTGGGGCAACTTATCAATGAGCTATGGTAGCACTATTCCATGACATGATGCATGAAGAAATTGAAGTATATGTAGATGATATGGTAGATAAATCAGCAAGAATGAGAGTCATGTTGGAGTCCTTAAAAAGCTATTTGTGAGATTGCGTGAATATCGGCTAAGATTGAATCCTAATAAATGCATCTTTGGCACTCTTTTGGGAAGTTATTGGGATTTATTGTGAGTTGTAAAGGGATAGAAGTAGATCCAAATAAAGTGAGGGAAATTCAAGAAATGCCATCTCCTCAAACAGAGAAAGAAGTTAGAAGTTTCTTGGGACGATTGAATTACATTGCTAGATTCATTGCTAATCTAACAGCTACTTGTGAACCGATGTTTAAGCTGTTAAAGAGAAATTGCAAGGAGACATGGGATGATGATTGTCAAAAGGCCTTTGATAAAATTAAAGATTATTTGTTAAATCCCTCAATTTTGGTCTCTCCATCACCAGGTAGTCTATTAATCCTTTACTTGGCAACTTTACCTCGCTCAATGGGAGCAATGCTAGGCCAACGTGATGATTCTCGAAAGAAGGAAAGAGCAATTTATTTCTTGAGCAAGAAGTTCAATGATTGTGAAGCTCGTTATCCAATGATTGAGTGAACTTATTGTAGACTAGTATGGGCAACCAGAAGGCTAAGGCAGTACATGCTTTACTATACTACCTAGCTAATCTCGCGAGTGGACCCACTCAAGTACATCTTTGAGAGCCCGCACATTATAGGTAGAGTACTAAAATGGCAAGTTGTACTATCTGAATATGATATAAAGCATATGATGCAAAAGTCAGTCAAAGATAGTGCGATAGCAGATCACTTGGTTGATAATCCTTTAAAGGATGAACAACCATTAGATTTTCAATTTCCTGGTGAAAGCATATGCACTATAGAAGAAGGTTGTGATGAAGGAAATGATGAAGAGCAAGAATGGGAAATGTATTTTGATGGAGCCGACAACATGCATGGAAATAGGGTTGGAGCGGTAATCATTTCACCATAAGGAAAACAATTTCCAGTGGCCATCAAATTGGAATTTGATTGTACTAACAATATAGCAAAATATGAAGCTTGTGTTAATGGTGTTCGAGCAGCTATTACCCTTGGTATACAGTGTTTGAAGGTATTTAGTGATTCAGCACTCATTATTCATCAAGTAACAGGAGAATGGAGAACAAAGGATGTAAAATTGATTCCTTATCAAGAACTCCTAACAGATTTGATTAAGCAATTTAAGGTTGTTAGCTTTCATCACTTGACTTAAGATAAAAACCATTTTGTTGATGCTTTAGCCACTTTAGCAGCAATAATCTAACTTGATTGTGGAGTCTATGTCCAACCCATTCAAGTAGAAGCTAGAAGCCTTCCAGCATACTGTCTAAATGTTGAAGAAGATCAAGAAGAATATCCTTGGTTCCAGGATATTAAGGACTATATCACTAAGAGATCATACCCAACTGGAATGACTAAGAATGAAAAGAAAACCCTTCGATGTTTGGCTATGACATTCTTTATCAGTAAAGATGTTCTGTACAAGAAGGGTTATGATGGTACCTTACTTTGCTGTGTGAGTTCAGAAGAAGCAAAGAAAATTATGGTTGAGGTACTCAAGGGCATATGTGGCACGCATGCAAATGGTCACACTATGGCCAAATAGATTCAAAGGTGTGGCTACTTCTGGTTAACAATAGAAAAAGATTGCTTTGAGCATGTCAAGAAATGCCACGAATGTCAGATCTATGCTAATAGGATAAATGTTCCTCCAATCCCATTACATAATTTGGTATCACCCTGGCTATTCTCAATGTGTGGAATTGATATTATTGGTTTAATTAACCCAAAAGCTTCGAATAGACATCGCTTCATCCTTGTCGCAATTGACTATTTCACAAAATAGGTAGAAGCAAATTCATTTGCTAGCATCACGCAAAAGACATTCCTTAAATTCATGAAGACAAATATTTTATGCCGATATAGGATTCCTGAAAGGATCATTACTGATAATGGTCCCAATCTCAATAGAACAGAATTCAGAAACTTTTGTGAGAAATTCCAAATCATGCATCATAATTCAGCCCCATATAGACCCTAAATGAATGGGGCAATTGAAGCAGCCAATAAAAATATTAAAAAGATTATTGGAAAAATGACAGTAGCTTATAAGGATTGGCATGAGATGCTTCCCTATGCTTTACATGGTTATCGTACTACCGTACACACATCCATAAGGGCAACCCCATATTCCCTTGTTTACGAAATGGAAGCTGTCACACCTATTAAGATGGAAATTCCATCCTTGAGAGTATTGGCTGAGGCAGATTTAAAGGAAAATGAATGGGTACAAACCCGATTTGAGCAACTCAACATGATTGAAGAAAAAAGGCTTACTGCAATGTGTCATGGACAATTATACCAAAAGAGAATGGCAAGAGCATTTGATAAAAAACTTTGCCCATAGGAATTCAGTGCTGGTATTAATGAATAAAGGTTAAATAATGGACTTGGAGGTATTACCTTGTGTTCGAAATGATTTATTCAATATGCATAAAAATTTTCAAAAAGGAATAAATATTAAGATAGTTGTCAACATCAAGCCTTCCAATAAAATTTTTTGCAAAACATTTGCATTATTCATGCATTTACATTGAGGCAAATAAGCACGTCTTACCCTTTGCATATATCACAAAAAGAAGTCTCATAAATTGAGACAAACAAAGGTTCCAACCTTTTACATTGCAAATCATCCATCCATGGTATATTGTGCATATTTTTAGCACCTATGAAAATCATACATAGCGTATTGCCACATTGCGTTCCTCATCATAGAAACACGCCTTATTTGGATTGGGGCAAACCAAAATAAAAAAAAACAAAAACAAGAAAACCTAAGGAAATAAGAGAAGAAATAACAAACCTCACCTATGAGTTTCTTATATCTTCCACGTGAGATAGAACCTATTCTCATACCCCAAAAGCCCAGTACTGGCTAGCACGATTCTTTAAAAGCCCTGTAATGGCAGGCACCCTAAAGCCCAGTACCGGTTGGCACAATTCTTTAAAAGCCCTATAACGGCAGGCACCCTAAAGCCCTGTAATGGCAGGCACTCCAAAGCCTAGTACCGGCTAGCACAATTCTTTAAAACCCTATAACGGCAGGCACCCTCAAAGCCCTGTCACGGCAAGCACCCCAAAGCCCAGTACCGGCTGGCACAATTCTTTAAAAACCCTGTAACGGCAGGCACCGCAAAGCCTTGTCACGGTAGACAACCCAAAAGCCCAGTACCGGCTGGCACAATTCTTTAAAGCCCTGTAACGGCAGGCACTCCAAAGCCCAGTACGAACTGGCATAATTCTTTGAAGCCCTGTAACGGTAGGCACCCCAAAGCCCTGTAAGGGCAGGCACCCTCAAAGTCCTGTCACGGCAGGCACCCCAAAGCCCAGTACCGGCTGACACAATTCTTTAAAAGCCTTGTGACGGTAGGCATCCTAAAGCCCAGTACTGGTTGGCACAATTCTTTAAAAGCCCTGTCATGGCAGGCACCCTCCAAGCCTTGTAAAGGCAAGCATCCACCAGGTCCTTTGGAACATAGGCAATTCATCTCCATTGAGGTTTTGTTTTGTTTAGTTCCTAAATCACATTTCATTTTAAATCCTTTATTTTATTTTGTTTTGTTTTGTTTAGTTGTAGCTACCTAAGAGTCTTGCCCCTCCAAATAAAATACATGATTTTCTCTTCATTCATTTCTAATATGAGAATATCTTCTCATGAAATTCTCACTTAGAAATCAAATGAAGAGGGGGCATCTAGTCAACATATATTTTGTTTGGATCATTGTCATTTAGTCATTTTCATTCACATCACATTGCCAAAAAAAAATTATTATTATCATGCTATTTTGTTTGTTATCCAATAGTTTTGCATCATTTGGTCATTTTAATTTGTGTCACATTGCTAAAAAAATTTTAAAAAAATCATTTTATTGTGTTTATTATCCTATAAGCTTGCATTTTTTTATGTTATTTGGTTATTTTCATTTGCATCACATTGCTAAAAAAAATCATGCCATTGTGTTGGTTCAGCAATAGCCTTGCATTTAATCATATCTTATTGTGTCAGGGGCAATTAGGTCTTTTCATAGATATTGCATGGCTGACCCAAATACATGTTCTATCTTTACTTGTCACTTATGTAAGAATTCAAAAACACACTTTTTCATATACTTACATAAGAAATAATTAAAGAGGGACAACTGTGAACACCGTATTTTGTCCAGACTCTTTTTTTTAATAATAATAATCAAAAAATATAATAAATACAAAAATAAAATTTAATCCTTTTTTAGGATTATATTTTCAAAAAAGAATTCAAAGATATTGGGAATCAATTTTTGAAACTCAACTATTTTTAAATTTTTCTCTTTAAATCTTTTGTTTTTCATTTAAAAATGTTTTAAAATTAGACTTTTCTTTCTCCCCTTCAATCTAATTAATAAAAAAAAGGGGAATTAAAGAATGAAAAAAAAAAAGAAAAAGAAGAAGAAGGAACAAATACATGCAACATCAGGACTCATGAAATACACGTACACACACACATACTTTGGGCCATGCAGCAGGAAAAGGAGAAAACAGCAGAAACAAGCACACACACGAGAGAAACAAAAACATGCAGAGCATACACATGCAACACAGAAAAGAGAACACACATGCACGCACACTTTCAGCTGGGTGCAGAAGAAGCAAAACAGAGCAAAAAAAACAGCAAGCAACTGGAACACGTATGCATATGCTTTTGGCTAGCAGGAGAAAAGAAACATAACCAAGGACGCATGCACACATGCAGGAGACAGGACAGTAGAGAAAGCAGATGGAACAGCACAAAAAAAGTGAGAAGAAATAGAAGCAAAAATGCAGAAAAAACAGTGACAAAACAACACAAAAAAGGGAGAAGAGACAGAGGTAGAAATGAAGAAGAAGCAGAAATGTAACACTCACACGCAAAAAAAAAAACAAGAAGAAGAAGCAGAGCAAAAGAGAGTAATGATTCAACTTTTCCATTCTCTATATAAGTAGAAGCTGGGTAACCGAAAGAAAAGAGAAGCTAGGGGAAACTAAAGAAAAACAAGGGCTGGACCCAATAAAATAAAGACTGAGAGGAGGAAGAAGAGACCAAGACGGAGACAAGAAAGAAAGAGAGGCAAGACAAAAATGAAGAAGGAGGAGTCCAGAAGAGAAAGAAGAAACGAAGAGAGAGTCTGGAGAGAAAGAGAAACAGAGATGAAGAAGGAGAAAAGAGAAGAAAATGCCATAGTCACGGGACACAAAAACAGAACACCGAGGATGAACGAGGTGGTGACAAAGATCAAAAGCTGAAATAGAGGCTGAGAAAGGAAGAGACTGAGACGAAGAGAGAGGGATCGAAGGAGCTATTCTAGTTGAAAAAGAAGAAACTGAGGGGTTAAGGGAAGAAGCGGTCTGGTTGGGAAGAGAGAAGCTGAGAGGACGAGGAAGGAGCAGTTCGTCAAAGGCTATAATATCATGCAGTGATGCGGTGAAGGACTTGAAACAGAAGCAGTGAGACAGATCTGGGACGTGCTACACACAGGTTCATGCTTCTAAATCTGAAATGAAATACACGTGTTTAATTTGTTTATTATTCCAAAAAATAGATTCATGTTTAAATATATGTCCCATATTTTTCAGTTCCCAAATGGTTTTCATTGTAATTATCATTTTTTTAATAAAAAAGAGAGTGTGAAAAAGAAGGATAAAGAAATGCAAATAATAATTTTTGTTTGCTATCATAACTAAACTTAATTTGATTTTAGGCATAACCTCATTTCAAATAAAGAATTAGTGTAATTACTTAAGCAAGGTCTCTAAATGTGTTTTAGCATGAAAGGGTATATTAATATGTATGAGCATGATTTTTTTTTCATCTCCATTAGTCCTAAAGGTCCTTTACTTGTCAATAATAGCTACACTCATATCGTATGGTACTCTCCATCATGATTACATGAACGATTTCATTTATTATGACAAGCCTATTTTATAAAAGGCAGAGGGGAGAGAATTCAATTCTTTACCAATGAAAGAAAAATGAATGAAATGAATAAGAGAAATTTATCTTTAATCATTTACTTATCGTGTGTGAGATTTTAGAATTTCCGCAGACATTTAAAGCGATCTCATACCGTGTAAATCACTAAGATTTTACAAGTATAGAGATCCCATTTATATGTAATCAATGGCTCAATGACCCAACCGTTAAAACTAACTATCTTTTTTATAATCTAAATAATCCCTTTAAGTTCCATGTGAGATTTCAAGAATCTTCGTAGGGACTTAATTAATCACATTATCGCGTGGGGATAATAAGTCCTCGCGGATATAGTGATTCTCAATTTTTATAATAAATAAATGATTTTGTAAATAATCATATAATACACAATTTAAAAAATTAATTAACCAAATTAATGCATTTAAATTGTAACCACATTTACCGATTATATCTTTTAGTCATGTGAGATTTTGAATCTTCGTAGGCTTTTAAGATAATCATATTATCATATGAGTCAATAAGACTCTACAGATATAACGATTAAGTTTTTAATATATATATATATATATATTAATTAACATAATCACATTAAAAATGTATTTAAATTTAATTCCTTTATCGTGTAAGATTTTAGAATCTCCACAGATATTTAGGATAATCATATTACCGTATAAACTAATAAGGCTTTGCAGGTATGATGATTAAAAATTCTTCTTCAAAACATGTATATAATACTAAAAAAAAATGAGATTAACACTTCAAAATATACATAAGACACACTTAAATCCTCAATCATAAAAATAATATTTTAAAAAACCCTTTTCTTTCTTTATTCTAAAAATTCAAAAATTGAGAAAATAATGGAAATTAAATCACTTTTTATAATTTAAGACACACATATCAAGATTTCAAAAATTGTTTTATTTGCAAAATGGTAATTATTTTTAATTAATTTCTCTTCAAAAAACTTATTTTCACCAATAAACTTATAAACCCGAACTATGTAGACTTTGATCCCCATCATAGGGTACGTAGGCCTCAGAGTTACATTCTGAGTCAAGTCCATCTTCCCTCGAAATAAATAAATATTTCTCACTCAATTATCATTATTTTTATATCAAACACATAAATATAAAAGGGATAATTAAAATAATTTTAAAACCATATTAATAGAGCACAACAAACTTCAAGTAACCATTCTGACAAACAGGTGTTGTGGGGTGCCTAACACCTTCCCCACACTCAACCGACTCTCGAACCTATTCTCTAATTTCGTGGACTACCCTTATCCTCCTTTTAATCGGTTTCCTAAGATTTACCTCAAATCTCGATGGTGACTCCTTGTTCATGCGATTCCCACTGCGAAGGCCAAGACCTCCGCTCACGCGCCGTCCACGTCACATTTTTTCAGGTGCGACACCAATGATCACATCTAATCCTTGCATAGGAACCAGGATCAGATTTATCATAGAAGTCTTACCCTTAAAGAACAATTCAACTTCGTTACATACCTTATTAGTCTTATCTAATAATCCAGAGGGCATAGACACCTTAACAACATAAGGTAACTCATGCATAAGAAAATCTAGCTTTTTTCACAAAAACATGTGTCACAAATAATGAATAACTCCCGAGTCAAATAGAGCCTCAACTCATTGCTCATGAATAGAAATTGTACCTATGATCAAATTTAGTGTTGTCTGAGCCTCCTCCTGAGAAATAGTATAGACTCAACCTGGCACTGTAGGCTACTGCTTAGAAAATCCCTTCAATTCTTAGGGAAATCTTTACAAAATGGCCCATGCCACCACAGATGTAGCATGCCCAACACCTTTCAAGACGATTCTACCCACAAATAGTGCACATAGATGATTCACAATGAGAAAGGAGATAGAGGAGAGAATATAGAAAAGAAAGAAAGGATCAATAGAGAGAAAAGAGAGATGAGAAAACTCAAAGGAGAGGTAAGATAATAGTAATTCTGATCAAATATGGGTACAAATTGAATGAATTAGGGTGCTATTTATAGGCCTCAACCCAACCCTAGAAATAAATGCGTGAAAATCCTAAAAATTCTAAAATTAAATAAAAAGAATGAAAGATAAATAAATATTGAAAGATAACAATAGTTCAAATTAAAACAAAATATGCATAACTAATATAGAGCAAAAAATCTTCAGTCTTCAAATCTGCAATATCCTTGTAATATCTTCACTTATTTCTTTTTATTTTTTCCCTATCATTTTCTCCCAGCTCAAAAGAAATCTCCTTTAGAGAGGTATGGAGTTAGTGGGACTCGAGCAAGGTGGGATCAATTTGGTAAAACTCCTCTTCAGCAATCTAAGTAGCATTTGAGTCTGAGAAGTCTTTCTAGCAAACAAGGTAGTGGTAAATAGGACCATTGGTGGTTAATGCTGTTTGCTTATCCATGATCACATCAATTTTGTCCCTAGGGTGGAACAGTTGGCAATAAAGGGATTGGAGCATTATGAAGCTGTGTACCTGCATACTCATCACTAAATAGTAAGGGAGGCTCAAAGTGCCTTGATAAGAAACAAGATCCTCAACATTAAAAATAAGATTAATACACATATTAGGAGGTAATTCATGTTTTTGAATTGCCTTGATACTTGAGCATACAACTTTTTGAAAGAATTTTAGGATAACGCTCAAGGCAGATACAAGCCATAACATAGTCACCTTTATTAAATTTTGAGTGCGACGATGAGCATTAGCTGATAATTTATATTGATTATTAGTAAGTGTTAATTTGTGCTTAATTTTAGCATGTAATTTATGAAGGCGTTATGCTAAGGATTCTATAGATTCAGAAGTATAGGTTGTCACAGGAAGGGGTACTAGGTAAATAGGTTGTTTAGGGTTAAAACCTTGGACTATTTCAAAAGGGATTTTCCTGTAGTCCAATTGATTGAACTATTATATGCAAACTCATCTATAGGTACGATCAAAACCCAATTCCCTAACTTATCTCTAACTAGACTTTGAAGTAAGTTATTTAGACTGCAATTAGTTACCTTAATTTGGCTATCAGTTTGGGGATGGAAGGTAGAAGAGAATTTTAATTGGGTTCCAAAGAGTTTCCAAAGTGTCTTTCAAAAATAGCTAACAAATATGATATCTCTATCATAGACAATGGAAGTAGGTAACCCACATAAGAGTTTAACTTATTTAAAGAAGAGCTTGGCTAAGTAGAAAGCATTAGTGGTTTTACTGCAAAGTATAAAGTGGGCTATCTTTAGAAACCTATCCACGACAACTAGAATAGAGTTATGTTGTCGAGCAATGCGGGGTAATCCTACGATAAAGTACATGCTAAGATCCTTTCAGTGTGCATTAGGGATAGGTAAAGGAGTATACCAATAAGTATTTTCTTTCCCATCCTTGAAAGTATGACAAGTACGAACTTGTGACAAAATTCAAGCAACATCATGTCTAAGAGAAGGCCAATAAAATCTATCCTCAACTAAAGTGATAGTTTTTCCCTACCAAAGTGGCCAGCTAATCCTCTCACATACAGTTCCCAATTGAGGAAGTCTCTCATAGATGTTTGAGGAATACATAACTTAGTACCAAGAAAGAGGAAATCATCCTTAATAAGGACAGATGTGTGGTTATGACGAACTCTATTACCCAACTTCTTGATAAATGACTTTAAAGTTAGGGCATGAGGTGTAGTTATACTTTAGGCTCCCAAAGCCAACAACAATGATACTCATAGTATGCAAAAGGTTAACCCTATGACTTAAAGCATTTATAGCTTTATTCTTAATTCTTGCACAGTGCTTAACAATAAAAGTAAACTCTTAAAGGAATTCAACCTATTTGGCATGTTTGGGGTTTAGATGGTGTTACGAGTTTACGAACCTAAGAGCTTGATGGTCAGAATATAATATAAATTATTAAGGGAGAAGATAGTATTTCCAATACTCAAAGGATCTAACTATAGCATAAAATTCCTTGTCATATGTGGAGTACTTCTACTTAGTTTCATTAAGCTTTTCACTAAAGAAAGGTATACAGTGACCATCTTGACTGAGGACACCTCCAATTCCTACTCCCAAAAGCATCATAAGCCACTTCAAAGCACTTAGAGAAATTAGGGAGGGCTAGAATAGGGGCTTTAGATAATTTATCTTTAATGGTCATAAAGGCTCATGATGCTGTAGGGGTCCAATGGAATTTATCCTTCTAAGGCAATTAGTGATAAGGCACATGATAGTACTAAAATCCCTAATAAAGTACCTATAGAAAGATGCTAAGCCATGAAAACTATGCACTTCTTGAAAAGATTTAGGTTCAAGACATCACAGATAGCCTTAACTTTTTCAGGATCAGCAGCTAATCCTTGTTCAAAAACAATAAACCCTAAGAAAATAACTTGCTTCTATGGAAAAGAACAGTTAGGAAAATTGACATAAAAACTTTTCTTTACTTAGTGTAAGGAATACTTGGTAGAGATGAGATAAGTGCTCATCCTTGGACTTGCTAAAGATCAAAATATCATCAAAGTAGACAACTAGAAATTGGCCTAAGTAAGGTCGAAAGATATAAGTCATAACCCTCATAAATGTACTAGGGACACTAGTTAGACGAAAAGGCATGACTAGCCATTCGTACAACTCATCTCGTGTCTTAAATGTAGTCTTTCATTCATCTCCTGGCCTAATCCTAACTTGGTAGTACCACTACGAAGATCAATTTTAGAAAACCAACTAAAACCTGAAACTAGATTAGGGATATCCTCAAGTCTAGATGGTGATCTTATTAATGGCTCTACTATCCATACACATTCTCTAAGTTCTATCTTTCTTTGGTGTTAGGAAGGCAGGCACAACACATGGACTAAGACTATGTTGGATATAACCCTTCTCCAGCAAACCATTTACTTGCCTATTAAGTTCTTTCCTATCTTTAGGGTTCATCCTATAGTGTAGAAAGTTAGGAAGTTGTGACCCTGGAACTAAGTCAATAGCATGTTGGATTTCTCTCATAGGTAGTAAATTAGAAGGAAGCTCATCTAGGGTGATGTCCTTAAATTCTTCTAAGAGACAGACTATTTCCTTTAGTAGCTTAGTATTTGCTAGGATAGCAATCTTACTAGAAAACTTAGAGACTACAACAAGGATAACATTGGCCCTTTGGACTCTTTAGTAAATTGCTGCTTTGTCAGGAGGTGTAAGCCTTAGATCTTTAATTAGGAGTTCTTAAGATTCTTAAGACTCTTATCCTTTGATTTAGGTTTGGTAGGACATAGTAGGATAGTTACATTTTGCCCTTATGCTTAAACATATTTGCTCGACCATGACTAATGACATCATGATCATAAAGCCAAGGGAGTCCTAATAAGATTTGAGAAACATCCATAGGAATGACATCATAAAAGATCTCTTCTTCATAATCTCCTAAGCAAAGAGGCACCGATACTATTGAGTGACAAAGAAGGAAGTATTATTAACCCAAGCTACCGAAAAGGTTTTAGGTGGGGCTTAGTCTTAAGGCCAAGTCAAGCTACTCCTTGATTGAAAATCACATTCCTCTCATTTTCATGATCAATGACTAGTTTACACGATTTATCTACATTTTATAAGGTGTAAAAGATACTATTCCTCTTCCATGAGTCCTTAGTTGCAGGATAGATAGGAAACACGCATTACTCTAAGGTGTCCTAACTCATACTCTTATGCAGTAATCTCTTCATCCACAATCGAGGGGCACTCAGTGGGATCTACTACTATATTAGGAATATCCTCAATAAGTACATCATCCTTTTGTGATTCAAGAAGTAATGCACGTTGTGGGCATTTTGATGTTATATGACCCCTTACAATGGCACTGAAAACACTCAATAGCTGAGCTGTTAGGATGGGGACTAGAACTTATAGATTCATTAGGCTTCCTTATGTTGCTCCTAAAACTAGAGGTTTGACCAGAAGGAAGTTAAGAGCTTGTCTCAAGGGAAAAACCTAAAGTTCAGTTAGTAGGAGAAAGGTTATTTGAAACTTTGTGCCTTGTATGGTAAGTCGCCTAATAAAGGGGTACTTATAAATATTCTATATCATGAGCTTTATGGTAAGCTTCCTTAAGGGTTTTCAGAAAATTTAATTGTGAGCTCTCTTTAAATGTTTGATCTAAGCCCATTAATAAATCTAGTGAGTGTTGTCACAAGGTCTTCTTTTAGGTCACATCAAATTATAAGGTCATCAAAATGACATATATAGTCAAAAAACATGGACGTTTGTCTTAAATTAAGGAGTTGACCTAATAGTTGGCTCATATAATGGGCCGGCACATACTTTTCCTTTACTTCTTTATTTCAGCCTATATAGTTATTGACGATTGACCTTGGTGATGCAAGTTTCTTTAATAGTTTGCCAGTATTTTCGTACGGATCTAATGAGTTTAATTTTAGTGAAACGTATTCATTGGATGTCATTCATATCATACCACTCAAAGTAGTCCTCCATGTTGGCTAACCGACCTAAGAAAGTAGTCGGATTTAATGCACCATCAAATTTAGGAGCATCTACCTTGACTTTCTTAGTGATGTCCTCTACGTGACCACATATAGGAACATCTTGACCATATATATGGATTGACTCGTCATTCCTAAAAAGGTATCTTATGACTTCTTTTTTTTTTGTTTTTTTTCTCTCTTTTTTTAGGCCCCTTTTTTTGGCTTTTTTGCTTGTTTATTTAGATTTTTTTTTTTGCCCTTTTTTTCCAACCATAGATTAAAGGAAGAATCATAAGAGTAAAGGAAAGCAAGGAAAATATGAAAAATAATGGATAAGAAAAGGGAGGAATAAAAGAAAATAAGAGCACGAGAAACAATTATGGTAAACGGCTTGAGATGAAGGAAAATTGAAATAGTCAAGAATAATGGAGAGCGAATTAGGAAATGAAACAAGTAGCAAATGAACAAAGTAATGTACCTTCGTAATAATATCCAAAAGATCCAGAGATTAAAGTTTAAGATCAAAGAACCTTACTGAGTAACTTAAGGAGCTTTAAGTTATAAACTTATCCCCAAAGCATTTCCATATGATGATTCTTAGTACTGAGAATGTATTTTAGAGTGGGTTTGGTAATAGAAGCAGTGTGAAACCTTAGCTCTAATGCTAATTGATGTAGAATGGGAAAGGAGAAGGGGGCGAGAATATAAAAAAGAAAGAAAGGGATCAATAGAGAGAAAATAGAGATGAGAAAACTCAAAGGAGAAGTAAGATAACAGTAATTCTTATTCAATCAAATGTGCATACAAATCAAATGAGTTGAGGAATTATTTATAGGCCTCAACCCATCCCTAGAAACAAATGCACGAAAATCCTAAAAATTTTTAAAATTAATAAAAATAAACAATAATGAAAAGATAATAATAAATATTGAAAGATAACAATAATCCAAATTAAAATAAAATATATGCATAATTAATATGAGAGCAAAAATCTCTTCGATCTTTAAATCTGCAATGTCCTTATAATTTCTTTACTTATTTCTTTTTTTTTTTTTCTATCAACGGGTGAGTGTGCAGTGCTCACACGAGATATAGGAGTAGTAGTGTAACATCCAAAATTTTAAAACTCGAATTTATTTTAAAAAAAAATAAAATATTTATAATTAAATTAAAATTTAGAATAATTTGATAGAAGCCCAGAGTTTGAATTTTACTAAGCAAAAGATTGGTTTTATTTGATTTTTAACTATGGAAAAAAATTACCAAAGTTGACCCAGGCTTTTGTGCAATAATAAAAAATGTTGGGCCATTTCTTGTAATTTTCCCCAAACTTTTAGATCAGCTTTTATAAGGGGAAAACAGATGCAAAAATGCAGAGAAAGGAAAGGAAAGAAAAACGCATGAGAGGAAGAGAGGAAGAAGAGAAGAGAAAGGGAGGGAGTTAGGCTTAGATCTAGTCTTTGCGACCGTTGCGAGCTCGGCTACATGATAGGTAAACTCCCTACTTCAATCCTCTTCCCTTTCTCTTGATTTTCTTCAATTTTTGGAAGAGAAAATTTTTAGATTTTGATCCTAAAGGCTTTATTCTTGTAAGCTTTTGTTTCTTTGGATCCTAAGGAGCATGTTTTGAGTTTCTATATAGTGATCTAATGTTTTGAGTGGATAATTGGATGAAAAGAGGTGTTTTGGGCACAAAATAAATCCTGACAAAATTGGGTTTTTGCTCTTCAATGGTTTAAGCTTATTGATTTAGTTATAATTTTGTTATTTGAGCCTAATAAGATTTAAATTAAGGTTTGGTTTTCATTATAAGGGCTAATGGTGAAAGTTGGTGACACTAAGTAAAGGTTTTTAATTGATTAAAAATTATATAAATTGGAAATTAGCCTAATGATGGCTAATAAATGGTTTTGGTGGCTAAGTGATACTATGTGAATGGTTTGTTAAATATATGGACCATTGGGATGGATTATGGCTCATAGATCCAAGTTGTGTGGTATGAGTTATAGTCTTCATTAATGCTATTTGACATGATAAGTGATGTGGATCACTTATATGTTGTAGGGATTGTTAGTGGAATTTGTTCGGAAGTTAAGGAACAAGCCAAGTTCTATTTTGTACAAAAGAAACTCTTTTGGTACAAAGGGCTGAGGTAACAGGGGAAATTGATATTTTTTATTACTCTGTTTTAGCTATTTTTGAATAAATATTACTAGCTATCATGCATTACATGTTTTAAAAGATTAAATGTGCTTTATAAGGGGTTATGGGGTACTAATTTGATTATAGTGCAAATATGTTTTCTAATTGTTTAATAACAATGTTTTTATGGAAACAAGATTTGTTTTACATGTATTTTAATCATAAGGAATAGAAGTTGCACTTAAGGAAGTGTAACTAAGTAAGGTACCTTAGATAGGCTAAGGAACCATTTAAAGAAGATTTATAAATGTTATACTACCTTAGAGTGTTGAAGTGGTCAATACTCGGGAAAGGTAAACAGAGTAAAAGGCATGATCTCGGTAGGAGTTCACCAATGAGAAGGGTGGATTTTTAATATTCTATGGCACAATGTCAGTACTCAGTGTTGTCTTACGTTTATGGGCCCAGTGCACTAAAGTGGTTAGTGTATTGAGTGTTCGACACCTCTCAGTGGGGGAAGGAATCTGACATATGAAGTGTGAGGTTGAGTGCCTAGGCCAAGGTAGCCCTCACATGGAGAGTAAGTCGGGCTGGCTCTGGGAGGGAGTTAGCTTTGACTGCTCAGGATTCACATTGAAGGGGCATAGGCAGTTCAGTGAATTAGATCATACCTTAGATTATGTTTTGTGCTTATGGAGGTACAAGTAGGTATAAGGTTATTTATGAGTTAAAGAGTGCCAGGGGGCATTCTGTTGGTCATGAAAGGCTATACCGGCCTAGGTCATGCATTCATACATTTTAAATGGCTAAATTATATACTATGTTTGAATTTATTATTCGTTTATTTGATTATGGCTTACTTTGTAATAATCAATGTAGATTTCTCTGTTACTGAGACTGTGGTTGTCTCACCCCTTTCTTTTCAATATTCTAGGTCCAGGCGAAGGATCCAGTGGTGGACGGGAAAAGGAGCAAGCTAGGGGTTTGTTTGTGATTTGTAAAGAACTGCAACCCCTTTCTTTAGAGCAAATATATTGTAATGTATTTAAGATTAGGGTGCCAATAGGATATGATTATGTATGTGTTGTGAATATGTGTGGATTGTGTGCTTGTGTATGAATTTTTGTCTGTTTGTAGACTTGTGGTTAGGAAGCTTGGTTATGGTGTGTGGTTTTGATGGATTTACTTAGTAGACCAAGTTTTCTATTACAAGCAGATATTTTATTTTGATATATATATATATATATGTGTGTGTGTGTGTGATTTTATAGCAAATGCAAAGTGGTTGCATTGCAAATGGTGTGCTATGGGCAAGCATACACCTTAGATAAAGAGAGTGGGTGTGTGGGCCCACAGGAGCTCTGAGCCAAGTGAAAAATGTTTAGCATATGTATTTATATAAATACATGGTATTTGGATTGATTTGTGACCACTCTTGTATGATTTGTGCATTTTGGGAGTTTAGGGTCCATTTTGGGAAATGGCACCCGGGTGGTCAAATTTTAATGTATGGGGGTTTTTCCATTATGTGAATGTTCTATCAGGTGTTTTTAGTCTTATTTGACGTGTCCAAAGTGTTCCCACAGGTTTGTGATCATTAGGATGAGATTTGGACAATTTTGAAAATGGTT
>NW_026556722.1:0-32369 GCF_029017545.1 Prosopis cineraria
AATATTACTAGCTCGTGCACTGATTCTTCATGCCTCGGTTAAAAGATACTCCTGGGTCTTTAATATAGGGTATTTTGTAAAAAGTTATTTTATCTTTAATATAAGAGAGTGTCATGATATTTTTATTATTAAATAATTTATCCTTACCTTAAAAAAAAAGATAGTAATTGTATGCTTTACCTACAACCACCATGGATATTAATTGAAATTATTAGGGACAAAATTGAAAAATAATGTAATTTAATGAGAATTTTAACTAAATAATAATTTTTTTTGGTATGAGTGATTTGGTTAAAACACACTATATAGGGATTGAGAGAGTATAAGGCATTTTTATCAATTACACTACCAATCATATTTTCCCTTATTTAATAGAATGTCTCATTTAAAGGTGAAGAATTGAATAGTTTATTTATCAATAATATTTTTTAGAAAAACTCATTAATTACATATTAAAACAATAAAAATATTTATAGTTTTTTAACATCTAACCTTGAGAAAGGTATTATATTTTAAATGGAGGAGATCTTTCATAGTAGCTAGTAAACTTTTAGACCCATGTTAGATTTTGGAGTTTAATTAAATAATAAATATGCATTTTCTCTAATTTTTTATAAGAGAATTTCTTTAGAGAATTTGTTAAAATTTTCAATAAAACAATAGCCGGGTAATTTCCAATAATTATTCGCATATCATTTTTTAAATAAGCTGTCCTTATAAATTTGTTATTACATTTATATCTCATGATGTCTGATCGAAAGATTCAATACCAAAGGTTAAGAGCAAGAGGAGGGGAAGAAAGTAAGGTGGGCCCATAGAAGCCCATTAAAAAAAATTTAGTATACCTAGCTTTAGGATTGAGAAAAGAAATTTGATTTTTATATTTGATTAAATATACTTAAAAGTAAAGATACTAAAATGCCCTCGATCTTCACAAAAATGTTTGTCCCCATCACTCCTTTTAATTTCTTCTTCCTCATCGATTACCCCCCCCAAATTAAAAGGCCACAACACCTTTAGATCAGAACCGTCCCTTCTTCCAAAACTTGAAGCAACAAATCAGAACCTACAATTTTGTTGAACCAATACCTTAGTCCCCATAGTTATGACTCCCAAAAAACCCCCATGATTCTTGACCAGAATTAACCCCAAAACAAAAAAAAAATCGTATGGTGGGGCTGTAAGTTCCATCGTTCTAATTAATGTTAGGTTCTTTGCAATGTGTCAACCTTCCAATATTAGTTTTTCTCCATTCTTTTCATAATAATTAAGTTCTACATAAAATGAGATACTTTGATATCTCATGCGATGGTGCAATTTTGAATTTTTAACTATTTTTCAAAGAAAATGAAAAAAAATTTCACAAATTTTTAGATATTTTTTCTTTGAAAATTGTAATAAAAAATTCATAGTTTTATCGTTATAATATATATCAAAATATCCCTCACTTCAATTAGAATTTGATAATCAAAAGAAAAAAAAATCAATTGGAAGGTTGCGGCAATACAATAAGATCGCTGAAGCATGGAAAAGAAAAAATCAAACCCAAAACAAAAATATTAGATTTAATTAGTTGGACTGAAGGGTGCGTGAAGGCAATATTCCACACAGAGACACACACATATCAACCCCGAAAAAGAGAAAATTTTAATTTGAAGCTGCTGGAAGACAAAATGCACCAAATTAACTAATTAATATGCATCTGCGCCCCTCAATTAATTAGTTAGATACATACGAAAGATTAATCTGAAAAAAAGTGGCTGTGCGTGCGTGCGTGTGTGCGTGTGAGTGTAGGGAGTAGGTGGAACCTGCAGGGTATATGTTACAAAACTTAAATCTAGAACCAATGCTAGCTGCACTGTAATTCTGACAAAAAAAAAAAAAAATGCTAGCTGTAATTAGGCGTGCACCTCTTTACACGCACGCACACACACCAGTATTCAAATTCAATAACAGATCATCATATGTCGCGCTACATTGTATGCGGACTAGTTTATATATCACTATAACAAATGCTTATGTAATATTATTATTTATTTATGTACTGATAATCTATTGACGAAAGCTTACTGGCGATATATAGTGCAGGCTGTACAAAAATCTTTTAATTCAGTACGGTTCGGTTTAATTTGAGACAAACTTAATCCTGTTCGATCTAGATAAGGACTGAAAAAACTAGATTCTTTCTTCGGGTCAGATTATACAAGAGACCGAGCATCTAAACCACTTAGTTCGATCCAGTTCTATAAATTTATTTAATATAATTATAATTAATTTATTAATTATTATTACAATAAGTTAATTTATAATAATAATTAGTCATTTTTGTGTTTTATACTTGTGAAGTCATAAATATTAAGCAAAATTTTAATATTGACCAATTTCAACCCTCTCTTTTTATTGTTGAAATTTGCCATTAACTTGGTGTAATGAACTTTAAAATGTTGAAAGTTATTTAATGTGGTTGAATGTTGTTTAATTTAAATCATTTGTATTGCAATTAAAATATTTTTTATTGTTATTGGAGACTGTTTTGAATTTGTATTGTTATTATTGTGATAAATTTTATATGACTATATAAGTATTTTTTTTTTGTTGTGATAAATTTTTCTTAGTTGGAGTTATATTAGCAGCACGATCGTTCCCAATTCCAGTGTTAAACCAGAGAGAGGGTGCATATATATATATATATATATATATATTATATACCGCTA
Organism: Prosopis cineraria; assembly: GCF_029017545.1. Taxonomy (NCBI): domain Eukaryota; kingdom Viridiplantae; phylum Streptophyta; class Magnoliopsida; order Fabales; family Fabaceae; genus Prosopis; species Prosopis cineraria. The sequence continues at coordinate 2,715 of NW_026556722.1, forward strand.
GAACTTGGTAAATTTATGACCATATATGTTAATTGTTAATCAGACTATGCGTATATTGATAAAATGTAAACGAATGAAAATCTGACAATAAAATTTTGAATCATAAGAAAATTTTTAAAAGATTTTACCTCTAACCTAACACTTTTCCATGAGAAAATGAGACACATGACCCTACACGCAAAACTCAAACACGTCAATGTTAGGTTCAAACTTGGCGAGAGAGGTGGAGTTGCCACTGAAATAACTTGCTGTTTAAAACAAAATCTTCACTTTTATAACTTATCGCAGATAGTAATTTTAATCTTTTTTTACCAGTGATATATAGTTTTAATTTACTTTCAATTCATGTTTGTCACCAAACATATTACAATTAAAAAACAGAAAAGATTGTAGTGGGAACTAATTAATTGATACAATGCATATATGCAAAAAGGTTTCATGAAAATTTTATAATAAAAAATTGTAAAATCCATCATAAAAATCTTGGCACGCTCTAGAAGTTTGACAGTCTTTTCTTGCAACAAATTAATTTTTCTTTCTTTGTATATATAACAAAATAAAACACTCAATATTTTATTACGTCCTGATATTTAGTATTCCGTTTATTTTTTTTTTTATAAAAAATTGGAGTTACTTCAAACTAGTTTTAATCTTAACGGAGAAATGAATTAATGAAAGCAGAAACTTATAAGAGTTTTGGGGGGGGGGGGGAGGGGCGCAAACATAGGGAAAAGAAGATCAAAAGATTTGGTGTTCAGTACAAAATGGAAGGAATTAGGTAGGTTGAATCAAATGCAGAATCTGGATTTACAGTTTCTGATCCCTGCATAATTAACCAAACCCAGAATTGTATATGCATAGTCAATCCATTGTAAACGTAAAAGCTGATAAAGATAGATATATCAGCTTTAAGTTTGGCCTAATAACTTCATCACTTTCTCTCACCCCTTTAGGGCTTCCTTTCCACATCATGACTCTCTCTCACACATAACTCATTAAAATTCCAAGCCACTCAAACCATAATCCTAAGTTTCAGTGTATCCGAACGAACACACACGCACACATGTATATAAACTGTCATCGATCTGGTCGTCTGATCGCAGGAAGCTTGTGTATTTAAGCAATTATACACATTCACATATCAAGCTTTCATAGGAAATTAAATGTATTATTAATGAAACACGGCTAGTTCCATCAAGCATATATGAACACTGCGAGAAACGAAATAGACATACAAGCCCACAAATTAACCTGAAAATCCGAACAGCACTTACAAATAAACAATACAACCCATAGAAAAACCGTAACCAGTAAATACAACGTGCTGGTAACCCCGCGTGAACACTTGCTAGTAATGCTGAGAAGTGAGGGCTGCTTTCTTTCCCCCCTTCTTGAGAACCTTAAACACAGCATTCCCAATATTCTCTCTCTCTCTCTCTCTCTCTCTCTCTCTCTCTCTCTCTATGTGGCTGTACCCAGCCAACCACTATGATTATTCTAATATTCTAAACACCGATCAGACAATATTAATTAATTGCTTGCTAGATGCCTCTTTTCGTATTTGCACAGTAATCGACATGATACCCAAGCTAATTATTCAGTAATTCATCAATTACCTCATAGTTAAACCAGGAGGAGCTATCACGGGCGTTGGCGGAGGCGGGGGAGGAAGTGGGGAGTAGTGTGTTTGGTGTACAAGGCCAATCGGCGAGAGTGGCGGTGGTGATGGTAGCCATATTGTTGCAGTGTTGGGGTGGAACTGGTGGTGGATGAGATTGGAGCAACCTGATTTGTCTCTTCAAGAATTTGACGTAGCGAATGGCTTAGTCGAGCATGGAGGCGGTGTCGAGCTTGGTTCCTCCGGGGACGAGTTTCTGCAGAATTCGGATTTTCTCGCTGATCCTCTCACGGCGGTGTCGGGCTGCGACACTCAACGGGTCGTCACTGACCAGGACGTTCCGCCGCTTAGGTTCTCGATGGTGGAGGGGTCGATGTCCACGGGCTGTAAAGCTGCGATCCTGTACATCATCTCCTTCATGGCTCCAAGCTCTTCTTCTTCTTCCTTTTCCTCTTCCTCTCCTTCTTGTCCCAAGTTGATCCCAAACGTGTCACTGGTAAGAAAACCAGAAGCGGAGGAAGAAGACGACGACGATGCCGAAGATATTGGGGTTTGGAGAGGGAACGTAATGGGCCAATTAGAAGAAGCCATATTCGTATTCCAGGTTGGGTTATCATTAATCATGTTAACACCACTGGTGAAGGAGGGATGAGTGTTCTGGTAATTGGCATTCTCATGATTATTGCAGGTAGATTCTCTGAATTAATTATATTGAAAAAGCTAACCAGACCTATATATATAGATAGATAGATACTATTGGAGGAGGTTAGTTTTGAGTACTGTTGCTAATAACACAATCTGTGTCTGATGGCTGAAGAGCCATGTGGCATGGAAAGGAGGGCTTTTTAGTGCAAAAGGGATGGGGATGAATCATCAATTAATGAAAAGAAAAGGGGAGATCATGAATGCGCTTCTGCGCCAACCAAAAGAGATAAAAGAAAAAATCAATAATAAATTATGAATGAGTTAAACTGATATCATGAATGGGCAGTAAAAGCAAAAGTAATAGTCTAGCTAGGGTACGTATGAGAAACAATTGGACCTTGGGAAGATTATTAGTAACTTTCTCTGCATTCGGTATCCACATAAAGAGAAACTGGTACAAGATTGCTATACATTATATATGAGGTTCACATTTCAATGTTCTAAATCTAATGTATATACTTCCTCCTCCATTCTAGATGTAGGTGCTAGCTATGGCTAGACAACCATTCCATTAAATCCACGTATGTTATTGTGTCATGGTACACTTGCTAAGTGAGTGAATTTAGGTTATTTACTCTTGGATCTCCAAATCTACTAGTTGATGAACTTGTTGTTCTAGTTATGAATATTGTAAGATATATGGATTTATTTTATTTGTAAATTTATAATCTTTTTCTCTCAAGTGTCTTTTTTGAAGCTAATGAGAGTTAAATGGAACTAATGAGAGTTAATAAATTTATTGGATGTGAGTTTGGACTTGTAGTTGAAAGTTGAGTGGTTAAAGTGTAACACCCTCAAAATACAAACCGATTTTTCGCAAATTATTAAAACCATTATCATGGTAGAAAATTTTCTTACCATGATACATCCAAGACAATATACCACAGGTCTTAAAATATCTCAAAAAAGCAATTAAAACCATGAGGGACAGTCAGGATCCTCATGACATGATATTTAAATTAGGTCATGAATCAAGAGAGACAAACATAATCCTCTTGGTCAAATAAATACTTTTAATAAAAAGGATTAGAGTTTACATGCTTCACAAAGAAGATATGTCCTAAGTTGGCACAAGATACATTGTATAATCCAAAATAAGAGGCAACGTAAAAGATGGTGTTTCATACACCATAGTTACACCTCTGGTGCTTTCTCGGCCGGACTCGCTCCTGTAAAAATATTAACCATGGGGAATGAGACTTAAAAGTCCCAGAAATCAAAAATTAATATGTAATGATGCATGCGATTGTAACTAATCATGTGATTGCTAAGTGGGCACACAAAACATTTAACCGAATAATATTTTCAAACAAACCGAACAAGTATTTAATTTGCATGACTGCACTTTATATCCTTCTTTCACCATGCTCGGACGCCAAATCACCTGGCCAAAGGTGAGTTGGACCAAGCGACACGCCACTCATTGGGTCCAATGAGGGCTTACCACGTGATAATAATTAACCGAACAGAAATTCCCATTAACACCATACATTAAAATACCCTGACAAGTCATGCATCATTCAAATATCCAAACAGGAATATATCCGAACAATAATATCTCATCATGATAAACAAAAATAAATTTTTAACCCACTTGGCAATAATTTCAAACAAGTATATACAGTATTTATTTTAATAATTCATAATTTTTCCAAATAACAAAATAACACATAACCATTCACAAACACACCCATCACAACACATTAATAATGGTTACCTTGTGTCTCAAATAACAAGTTCCCCTTCACAACTCCTTTTTCACCACTATCTTTGTCAATATAATCTACATAATTATTTCACAATACTATATATTAATTTTACATTAAAATAAATAACTCTAATTTAAATAGTTAGAAAGTCTTAGATCTATAATCCATATTAACACTAATTTAAGATTTACGCCTCATTTAACTTCCCAAATTCTTTTTCTAAAATTCTCATACCCTAATAAACTATTTTATCCTCAAATCACTTCTAGTATCATAATTTCATCCTTCTATATTCTAAAAATTCATCCAAAAATAAATTAAAAATTTTAAAATTATCCTGAAGCCTCAAATCACCTTTCTATAACCTCAAAAATATCTATTCATACTTAAATAAATATTTAATAATCATAGGTTTATCCCTACATCTCAAATTGCACATAAATTCAACCATATAGATCTAAATTTTTAACTCAAAAATTCTTAAACATGAGTTTCAACCTCAAGAAAATATTCTATAATATTTATTATATCCCTAAGAGTTTTAACCTATATTTTTAATCCATCATATCATCAGATTAACTATCCTATAGAAAAAATCTTAATCAAAATATTTACTTTATCCTACAAAATAATCATATCACTAGAAAGCTAATATTATTTAGAAAATAACTATAAAATTAATTTTGTAATTAAATAAATTTTTAAATGCTAATCTAAACAGGAAAGTTAGAACATACCTGAAGAAAAAGAAAATAACCCCCCCTTGCGAGAAAAATGCCGAGCAACGTGAGAGGAAGAGAGAAAAATAATATAAAAATAGGATTGTGGTCCCAAAATTATATTAAAAAAAACTATAGGTTCGAATTTAATTATTCAAACCTTTGGGCCAAAAGTTGCAATTTCCTCTAAATTGCATCTTAGCCTCTCATGCTTCCTAATGCACACACCCCCTCCTTTTTATACATGAAGGCACCTCTTCTCTTCCCTCATCTAACCAATGTAGGACTTAGAAACAACAACCTTCCACCCCCGTTTTTTTATTCCTTCTACCTTCTCTTTTTTTTTAACACACAATAAAAAAAATTATTTATGTATTATATCTTAACTAAATATTGCTTATGTGATTTTAAATTTAAATTTTTTTAAATTTATAATTAAATACCTAACCATAATATCATTTCTAAATAACCTCAAATAATATAAATTCCTATTATTATCATTTTTTCCCTCAAAACCTATATTCCACAATTTTTTTATTATATAAAAATCAGGATGTTACATAAAGTGTGAATTTAGGAGTGAAAGTGGTGTCTAGATGCATGATTAGTGATGATAGTGATTATTTAATTGTAAATTAATCTTGTGGCATGTCATTTGAGCTTAATACTAGCTCAAGAAGCAAGTATTTTTGGGTAACTTTTAAATTTTTAAAAGTTTGAGGTAATTGAAAAAATTTTATGTCTTACTATTACCTGTTAGATTAGTTTGTGAACATGATTAATATATTTTCTATTCAAATAAACTTGTTTATTGGTTTGGAAAATAAAATCCAAGTGTGGCGTTTTGTATCAATGAGAAAAATTCATTATGGGATTGCTGATATATTATTGAAAACAATAAGATGAATATTATGATCGATCAGATTTTGTGATAATATAAACATGTTTGTGTTAGCTTGAATATGCTAATTAAGAGTTTTTAGTATGTATGGTGATACCATGAGTATTTTGCATGATCATATATTGTGATCATATAAACATGCTATGAGTATTTTATTAGTATGCATATATCTGAAATTCATTAAATATAGTTTATAATCTTAATTTTTTATAAAAGTTTCAAAAATTAAGTCTATATATGAAGTAATAACGTATTATTCATGTATCCATACACTCCTTTAGTTCTATTTATAAATATTTTTAATATATTTTATTAAAATTAAAAAAACTTTAAAACTCATTAACTTTGTTTAAAATTAAAATAATTTTTTAACTTTTTGCCCATGTTAAATATATATAATTAATAATGTATTTTCTCTCACCAATATTTATTCAAAAAAAAAAATTCTCTCCATCCTATAAATGGCATAAGAAGGAATAAATTAACTCAAGTGTCATAATAAAAGAAATGACAACTACATAGATAGGTCGAAAGCTGATGAAACAAAATTGGATTAAACATGGGAATATGTGAGGCAATCAATTATAGGGTTAGAGATTATATATACAAGCACGCAACTACTGATGATCAGGTACTTGATCTAAATGGCTATTTTCTTCTTCAAGCTAGTGCAAGACACAGATGTATTTAATTTAATTTAATTTAATTTGTTTGTATAAAAAATAATTGTGTAATGTTCTTATAATTAAATCAATTGAATTACCCAGCGTTGGTTCTAGTAGAAGGAATTATAATCACTTAAGCATGAAATCTCGGATATGCAGAAAACATCTTAAGGTAAGCTCCGTACACTCAATTAAAATCGATAATGGGATTTGACAATGCTCAAAACTAACATAGTTATAAGATAGTCATATAAAAAAAAAATCGATCGAAAAGGGTGTGTTTATCGCACAGGGACTTTATAAAAGAGATAAATTAAACTTGAAATAGAGATCTAATTAAGCAAGAGAGAAAGGGTAAAGTGGAATCATAAAGATAGATCAGAAAAGGATGTTTTAAAGGTTGCGTGCAAAGATGTGTTTCTGATTCATGGCAGGTACCATGAAGTCATATGAAACCCTGAAAAAACCCTAATTTCATCCTCGGACTCATCAGAGAGTGTGAGACAAGGTTTTGTGATCATTTATTTACCAGTTCTCAAGTACACTCAGACAAACACACAACCTGGAATCAATCATCACTTTCATTGTATCAATGTTATGATTCCATGGTGTTATATACGCTTGCCTTCCTTGCGCATGCACAAAAGCAATCATTAATTCTTTATTTCTTCTCAACACACCCCCCTCCCTCCCGTGCTATTTAGAAGGGAGAGAAAAAAGAATTTTTTTCGGTCATGCTTGTAAGTTACATAATTATTTTTTATCTTAATTTTTCCTTTTTTATCTTCTATTAAATGTTGGTGCAAGAAAGTATATTGTCACAGTATATATATTTAATCAAAATAAAGTAAAAAAATAAGTTTTTAGACATAGTTGACGAGTTTTAAAATTTTTTTTTTATTTTGATGAAACATGTTGGAAGTAATTTATTCCCTACATTTCTAAATATAATAAAAAAGTAAGTAATTTACATAATTTAAAAAAGTTGGTTAAGCATAATAATTATATCAAAAATTAAAAAAAAATTAGACTAAATTATCCCTGTAATCAATGAAACAAATTTATTTAGTGAAAATAAACATTGACTTTATAAAGGATAATTTGATAAAAATGTGATAAAAGCTTTTTAAAATTTTTAGTTTTTCTTACAAATAAAAACAAAGTGATACATGATAATTTATCTTATATTTAAAAACGGAGGAAATATAAATAGTACTAGAGAAGTATATATATATATATATATATATATATTTGTTTAAGTCTACAATATAAGGCAAACTTTGAAAGCTTTTTTCAGTCCTTAATATAGGACAAAATTAAAGTCATTAATAATTTTTGGGTTAATGAGCAAAATGAATCCTGAAGTATTATGAGAAAAGCGCCCTGAATCATGAACTCTTTAAATGTGCAAAATGGATTTTAAACTTTTAAATTCATAAAAAATGAAACCCTATCGTTAACTTTTTGTTAACGCCATTACTATTCACTGTGGGCCCTAGTTCAATGTTGACATGGCAGTTCTTTACTAATGTATCATTTGTCAATTAGTATCACAGACCTTAAATTATTACGCAAGTTACCCCCACCGTTTATATATAAAATATTGACTATTATGTAGACCAAATTAGCCTCAACGTAATTTGTAATGGAGAATGCATCATTGGCTGTAGCAAATGACCCATAATTTTCTGAAATGATATTTTTTTCCTTTTTTGTAATATTTTTCAAACAATTGGTATCTCATACTTTTGTATATTATATAACTCTAATTTAGTTTTATTTTAATTAATGGTTATTAATTTAATGATGAAAACTTGGGCTCTCATTGGAAAAGAAATTTAAATATCAAAGGATTTGAATTAACCAATTAATTTAGGTTTTAAATTCATTGATGAAATCGTTGTCTGTAAAATCCTATGATATTTAAACTTTTTTATTCAAATGGGATCCCAAGTTTTCACCATTAAATAAATAAAAATTATTTAAAATAAGATTAAATTAAAGTTATAGAGCACACAGAAATATAAGATACCAATCGTTTGAAAAACATTATAAAAAAAGGAAAAAAATTATTTCACAAAATTATAGGTCGTTTGCCATAGCCAGCTATGTGTTCACCGTATGGAACACACTAAGGCTAATTTAATTTATATAATAGTCAACATTCTATACATAAATAATGGGGGTAGTTTGCTTAAAATTTCAAAGTTCAGCATCCAAAACACTACTCGCATAATAATTTAGGGTCTGTAATGCTAATTAACAGATAACATATTAGTAAGGGACTGCCACATCAGGATTTAACTGAGGCCCACCATGAACAATGATGGCGTTAACAAAAAGATAATGGTAGGATTTAATTTATTATGAATTTAAAAGTCTAGGATCCATTTTGCACATTTTAAGAGTTCAGGGTTTAGGGCATTTTTCGGGCAATGTTTTAGAGTCCATTTTGCTCATTAACCCGTAATTTTTTCAAATTTTACCCCTTGTTTATGTATTATTGTTGTTAATTGTAAAGAATGAGAAAATTAAAGTTACATATTTTTTAATAATGTTAAGAGTAAAACTATCATTTTTAATAAGCGTGACATTAATTAAATTTGTCTTATATCAAAGACCGGAAGGAATATAGACACACCAAAATATGAACATCGGTATATATAGATGCTGTTAAAATTTTCCTTCAAATTGGATTGCTATCGATAACTTACTAATAAAAACAATGTACCAAAAAGAATGCACGGATAGGTTATATTATATGTATATGTATATATTCCTTTAAGGTGTTATATTTAAGGATATCTTTGTAAGTAAGATACAAGTAATAATAGATAAGAACAAGTCAAAAACTGGCTAAGTTGATCCGTCATATCTAATCTATCAACTATATTTTTATTTAGTTAAGAAAAATTAAGACTTCATAAACTCATATCATATTTATATTGCTTTAATTAATTATAAGAATATATAAAAAGTACTCATTTTAATTTTTTTCATATTAATGAATATATATTTTAAGGCAAATGAGCAAAGTAATCCCAAACTTTAGGTTCAATAACATTATAGATCGTGAACTTATTTATCATGCAAATTGTTTCCTTAATTTTTGAAAATGATGCAATCTACCCTTACTATTAATTAACAAAAATTAACTTTAACTATTAATTGGCAAAAAAATAAAAAATGACTTCAAAAATTATAGAAAGAGACAAAAAATTATAATATAAGATCTAAAAATTATAGACAATGATGCCAAAACTTATACAAAAGGACAAAAAAGATCATTTTCTATAACTTTTGAGGTCATTGACTGTAATTTTTGAATTATTTATTATAATTTTTTGATCTTTTTTTGGTAATTTTAAGGTCCTTTTCTAGTCAAATAACGATTAAAATTAACTTTTATTAACAGCCAGGGTTAGATTTCACTGTTTTAAAAAGTTGAGAGAATAATTTACACAATAAAAAAGTTTAGGATCTATAATAATACTAGACTTAAAGTTTGGGGGGTAATTTGCTCCTTTATCCTATATTTTAAATACTATATAGTATTTTAATTTATAAAAAAAAAAAGTGTATTTAATTACTATCAATTTACTTATAGTCAAACTAATAAATTGTAAATTAGTACTTTATCAAATTAATGATGAGTTCAACATGAAAAATATTACACACACGCACACACTAATATATATATATATATATATATATATATAATGCCGGTTCAGAATTAGTAGCAATAGACAATAACAGAAAAAAGGTTGTGTGTGTGTATATATAGTTAATTATGTATGTGAAGTCCAATCTAACATGCCATGTGATTTAATTATGTATGTGAAGTTCAATCTAACATACCATGTGATGTTATTTATAAGTCATTAAATAGACTATTTATTACTCTCTTTTACTTTTCCTCTATTCAATATACTAATTTTTATAATTTTTTTTATTCATGGCTCATCGCAACTTCTCACTTATGTAATTAATGTGGGCAAAACTTAAAAATTTTGTTACTTTTCAGAGAGAGTCTGTGCATTTTCTTCCTATTTTTATTCCGAAAAAAATTTTGAAAATGTCTTCGTAATAAATAAAATAGACTATACAATAGGGAAAAAAAAATACTATGGGGAAAGTATAATAGTAATGTCATGAGTATAAAGGGAAGGTAATTTGCGTCCGCGGGACTAGCAAGCTCAGAAGAGTGTTAACAAGGCATCTTCTTAATTAGTGAGATTCTCTCTCAATGGCATCGATATATTATCGGGATTTCAATCTTTTGTCTTATTTCTAGTGAATAATAATGTCTATGAAGCCCCATTTTTTACCAATAATAATGGCCTGAAAAAGTATGTAAACATGCGTGTGTTGATCGGGTAATTAGTTAACCATCATTTAACTATACGTGCTTTCTAGGTTCTATATGGCCTTGTTTGGCATGCAGTACTAGATCTAGAATTGGCTAGCACTAACTTTTTATATTATATTTGGTATGAGGTAACGAAAAATTTAATTCCACTCCCAATTACCCAATACTACTATCCATTGATATTGGAAAATCAGCCCCCGAGACAAGATAATTCAAGACCAAATTGCCTTCTCCTCCATCACTTATCCTTGCATCATCATCACTCCTTGAAGAATCGACATCCCTAACTCCTTGTCTGTGTGAAGTGTGAATGGCGTCTGCTCTCCACTCCATGTCCTTGCTCAATGTTGAAATCCCTGGAAGATCAAATATGGTGAGCTTGTTGGCGTTAGCATCCCTTGATTTGTTTAGACTTGGTTTTGCAAGTTCAAATTGTAGATTTGTATATCTCAATTCACATATATATAATAATAATATGATAGAATAAAATAATTCATGCGTACCTGAAGAATCCATGAGTGCTAGAAAATCTCGATTACCTCGAGTGCAGGCAGGTACACAACCCTTAAGTCCCCAGAGCCTTCAGAGAGTTCAGAGATAATGAAAGTAGAAGAAAATGAGTCGTGTGTTTGTGGTTACCGACTAATCTTCTTATATAGATCAGATCGGTAACCGCCTTATTAATATAATTAAATAATTATATTATCTATTATCTCTGACTCAGTCAGTTAAGAGATAGGAAATAACTAACGGCTACTGGGTTGTGGGTTGGGCCTCTGCCTATTGGGCTCACTTGTGTGGTCCACCTATCACAGTCCACACAAGATCATAAGGACCAATTTATTGGGCTTATTAATTAATACTAATTCATAAATAATATTCCAACAATCTCCCACTTGAATTGCATTAATTAAGCAAGTTGTATAAACAAGCCACAAACAAATTCAGAAAATGAAACTCCATAAAATCACTGAATCCTATGGGGAAACAAGTGATATGATATCTCATAATCTGAGTAAAATATGAAATTTTATTTCAAACACAGCTCAGTAAGATAACAACATAAATCACCAATTCCTATGGGGAAACAAGTGACATGCATAGCGTACCACAACAGAATCATTGAATCCTATAGGGATACAAATGATATAGACGCATCTAACTGAACTGAACATAACTCACAGAAGAAAACAAAGCCTAAAGAGAAATTGCAACAAAGAAGGTTCTCAAACTCCCACTAAACTAGGGCATCAAAGGAATTCATAATACCCATACAAGTTACATGATTTTGAAAAACTTCTACAGGTAAGCCCTTAGTCAGTTGATCTGCAAGCATCTGCGTGCCAGGAATGTGTACCACGCGGGTTTGAGACTCAGCAATTTTCTCTTTCATAAACATAAGTTTGATATCAAAATGCTTTGTACGACTGGAATTTCTGTGATTGTTAGCATAGTATACTGCAGATTTGTTATCACAATAAATGGTTAGAGGACGTGATATTGACTCAACTAGGTGCATGCCAGATATCAACTTCCTCAGCCATATAGCGTGACGTGTAGTCTCAAAGCAAGCAATATACTCAGCTTCCATAGATGAAACTGCCGTAAGTGTCTGTTTCACACTCTTCCAAGAGACAGCTCCCCCAGACAACATGAAAATATAGCCAGTCGTGGATTTACGATCATCTAGACAAGAGGCAAAATTTGAATCTGAAAAGCCAACAATCTCAAGATCTTCTGATCCCTTAAAGTCATAATCAGAATACCCAACAACCTCAAGAGAATTTGACCTTCTGTAAGTCAACATATGATCCTTTGTACCTTGAAGATACCTCATAACTTTCTTAGCAGCCTTCCAATGATCCGGACCTGGATCATTTAAGTATCGACCTAGCACTCCAATGGCAAAGGCTATATCTGGTCAAGTACACACTTGAACATACATAAGGCTACCGACAGCGGAAGCATATGGTATCTTTCTCATTTCAGCCCTCTTCTTATCATCCTTGGGACACTGTGACTTTGACAACAGCTCACCTTTCTGTACAGGAGCAGGTGAAGGAGAACATGAATCCATTTTGAATCTCTTAAGTACCCGCTCAATATAAGTGGCCTGTGATAAACCAAGAATACCACGAGATCTATCACGATGAATTTGTATCCCAAGAACAAAGGAGGCTTCACCCATATCCTTCATGTCAAAATGGCAAGACAATAGGTGCTTTATCTCATTGAGAAAATTTATTGAATTGCTGGCTAATAAGATATCATCAACATAGAGAACAAGAATGGCAAAATTGTTCCCATCAAACTTCTGATAGATGCACTGATCTGAGACATTCTCAACAAAACTGAGAGAGGTGATAACTTCATCAAATTTCAGATACCACTACCTAAAGGCTTGTTTTAACCCATTAATGGATCTCTTTAATCTGCACACTAGATGGTCTTTACCGGATTCAACAAAACCATCAGGTTGTGTCATGTAGACTTCTTCATACAAATCGCCATTCAAGAACGCAGTCTTGACATCTATCTGGTGAAGATTAAGATCAAGCTGTGCAACTAAAGCCATTACCACTCTAAAAGCATCTTTGGTAGATACCGGAGAGAAGGTTTCTGTGTAATCAATACCTTCCTTCTGGTTGTAGCCTTTAGCTACAAGTCTGGCTTTATATCTATTAATTTCACCCCTAGCTCCTCGTTTTGTTTTAAAGACCCACTTGCAACCCACTGGTTTAAACCCCTTTGGTAGCTCTACAAGCTCCCATACGTGATTGCGATACATAGAGGCAATTTCTTCACTCATAGCCTCCAACCATTCAGAAGAATGCGAGCTAGAAATGGCCTCCTGGTAACACATTGGCTCTAAGTTATCAATAGCATCTGAATCAAATTCCTGCAAATATACCATGTAATCATCTGGAATAGCAGATCTGCGAACCCTTTGGGACCGTCTCGGTTCAACAACCATGTCCCTATCACCCTCTAAAGGTGGTTCATCTTGAGCTTCATTCTGATCCACGTCATTATTTCTGTCAACATGAGGAGTTGTCAAGATAGGCATAAGCAAAATGCTACTTTCGTCATGCAAGGTAATATGCCTAGGCACAGAGCTCCCACTATCTAAGGCATCTTTAAAGAAGTAAGCTCGATCAGATTCAATTACCCTAGTAGTGTGATTTGGACAATAGAATCTATACACACGAGATCCGATGCAATAGCCAATAAAGAAACCATCAACAGTTTTAGCATCAAGCTTCATCTGTTGTGGATTGTAAGGTTTTACCTGTGCTTTACAACCCCAAACTCACATATGCTTCAGCGCAGGAGTTCTTCCAAAATATAACTCATATGGAGTCTTTGGAACTGACTTGCTAGGAACTTGATTCAAAATATAAACAGTAGTTTTGAGTGCATCACCCCACAAGAATTCCAGCAGTGAGGAGTGACTGATCATGCTCCTAACCATATCCATGAGAGTACGATTTCACCTTTCTGCAACCCCATTTTGCTGTGGGGTGCCAGGCATAGTATACTGAACTTCAATGCCATGCTCTTGAAGGTATAAAGCAAATGGCCCAGGGTTCCTACCAGTCTCAGTATATCTCCCATAAAATTCTCCTCCTCTATCAGATCTCACACACTTAATCAACTTGCCAGATTTCAATTCGACTGCTACTTTAAAGGTCTTGAATGCATTAAAGGACTCGCCCTTTTCACGTAAGAGTTCAATCCATCCATGACGAGAGTAATCATCCGTGAAGGTGATGAAATATCTGAAACCACCCATAGCCGGAGGCGTGATAGGTCCACAGATATCAGTATGGATTAGGTCTAAAGTATTTTCAAACCTCTTTACCCCTTTGGTTCTAGCTCTAGCAGGGAATTTTCCCTTTATACAGTCAACACAAGTCTCAAAATCTAAGAAATCAAGGTCTCGTAAGACGCCTTGCTTGATCATGCGTTCCAATCTCTCTCTAGAGATATGACCCAAACGACGATGCCATAACATAGAGGAATTATCATTGGGCCTTTGACGTTTATGCCCAATAGCAGCATTGACATGAAGATTAGGAAGTACAAGTGACCAATCATTCAATCGATATAAACCATATATCAAGGAAGCGACACCAACATTAATGGAATCAAAACAAATGTTAATTTTTCCATTTCCTTGAAAGAATGAATAACCACAAATATCCAATGCAGAAGTTGAAATTAAATTCCTCTTCGCAGAAGGTACATAAACAATATTGTTCAAATGTAAAACATGACCAGAATTTAAATACAAAGAAATAGTTCCAATGCATTCAACCGATGCCTTGCTCCCTATTATGCCAAAGACTGACCTCTGTGCCTCACTTGGAACCTTCTGGTTTCTTAGCCCCTGTGGAGAATTCACAACATGTACAGTGGCACCAGAATCCAGCTACCATGAGTCAAAGGAAGTTTCAATGGTGTTATATTCAAAACAAACTAGAGCTAGAGGGGCAGTTTGAAAAGTTGTACCTTCACTTTCTTGTTTGTTCTTCAATTTGAAGCAATTAGCTTTAATGTGTCTCGGTTTCTTGCAATAATTGCATAACCCTTTAAAGGGTTTCTTCCTCGACTTCTCACTCTTATCACCATCCTTCTTAAAGGTTGGATTATTAGGCTTTGGGGCATCATGCTTCTTCCCCTTTTTCTTATGTGACCCTCCAGATTTGCTGCTAGAGCCATGGGAGACATAGTTTATTGAGTGAGAGGAATTCTTCTTTATAGCTTCCTCTTCTTGAGTGACTATCGATATCATCTGGTCAACAGACCATTCAGCTTCTTGTGAGTTGTATAAAGTCCTCAAGAATGCGCACTTTGATAGCAGTGATTGAAGAACACGGTAAACCAAGGTGCTTTCACCCAAATTAATCCCATATGACTTAAGCTTGTTATAGTAATGAACAAGCTTCAGAATGTGCTCCCTGACACTAGAAACTCTGTCGTATCGAGTATTGTCAAGAAGTGACAGATAGTAGTTCTTTTGAGTCTTGTCAAGCTTCTTGTATTTGTTACCAATAGCTTTCAAGTACTCCACTGCAGTATCATTTTCAGGAATGCTGTCCCTAATTCCCTTTTCAATTGTGTACTTGATGATTGCTAGACAGATCCGGTTGGACTCACTCCATTGTTTATGGAAGGCTATTTCAGAAGCACTGGACTCGGAAGAGAGATCCGCAGGCTTGGGCTCTCTCAGAGCTAAATCTTTCTCAGAAATGGTCAGATACATATTGAGAGACTCTTTCCAGTCATCATAGTTAGTCCCATTAAGAGCCTTCACAAAGGATAGTTGCGTAAAAGCAGAAACTGAAATCGCAAAACAGAAA
This sequence comes from Prosopis cineraria, assembly GCF_029017545.1. Lineage (NCBI taxonomy): Eukaryota > Viridiplantae > Streptophyta > Magnoliopsida > Fabales > Fabaceae > Prosopis > Prosopis cineraria. The sequence continues at coordinate 18,764 of NW_026556722.1, forward strand.
ATGGGAAATATTAATTATGCGTGCACAACATAATTATAAAACAAAATTCCCAACAAGCGATTATCAATTATGCAACTATAACCATGCACCAAGAAGGCTCATATAGCATAAAGATTTAGCTCACACAAAAGTCCATACAAAATAATGCATTAAACATTTCCATACCTATAGGGTACAATAAATATCTAATACATTAAAGAAGTGCTATTAGCCTATTCTCAAAGCCAACCATCAAAATCACATTAATAATGTCATACCTATGGGGTATGTCCATTATTAATGCTACAAGATCCTAAACATCATCAATAATTTACAAAGTCACAAACTCTATGACTTTAGGACAAAACAAAATAATTTTAAAAGTCCTTAAGGTCTTTTGGGAATTAGGGAACAAATTTAGGACTTAAGTGAAATTTTAAAATTAATCAGGGGCAAATAGGTAATTCTGGAAGAGATTTGGGTCAAAATTGCAATTCTGGAAGTTAAGGGACTAAATTGAAAATTTCCAGAAATATCATGGGGTTAATTCGTAAAATTCAATAAATTATGGGCCAAAGGAGGTAATTTAAACTGAGGCTAAAACGCAATTATCAATATATATATATATATATATAATTTTTTTTAATTATACTGGGCCCATGCAATTTGGGCCCAATGGACTTGGTCCAGTCTACCAGAATTTTTTTTTAAATTATACTGGGCCCATGCGATTTGGGCCCAATGACTTGGTCCAGCCTATCAGAATTTTTTTTTATAATAACAGCTCTGGGCCCAAACGAAATTTGGGCCCAGAACTATGAAACCGGATCCCTAGGATCCTGTTTCATGATCCTGTTGCAGCTTCTTTCAGCTGCCGCGAGCCAGAAGCACTGGGAAGGGGAAGGACGAGCGGCAGCACCAGTGAAACCAGCCGACGACCACAACGCCGGAGGTCCACAACGCCAGCAGTGGCTTCGGCGAGTGCAGAATTAACGCCAGCAGTGGCTCCGGAGGTCCACAACGCCAGCAGTGGTTCCACGTAGCAGCGGAGAACGAAGCTGCAGACGACGCACCGGCAGCTCCATTTCCAGCGATCATGTCCGACGTCCTTGGAGTCATTCTCCGGCGACAGAAACATACAGTGAATAGGGAGATGACACCGAGAAGGAGAATTTTTTTTTATAATAAATATAATAAGATTGAAAACAAAGTTCTCATATTCAAATCTAAAGAATATGGATCATAAGAAATTTATCAACATGAGCATGAATCTTTTCAATATATCAAAAAAATATACGTGAAGGGAATTGAGATATATAAATTTAAAAGTCGTTACCAAGGCTCTGATGCCACGTGTAGATCTGTATATCTCAATTCACATATATATAATAATAATATGATAGAATAAAATAATTCATGCGTACCTGAAGAATCCATGAGTGCTAGAAAATCTCGATTACCTCGAGTGCAGGCAGGTACACAACCCTCAAGTCCCCAGAGCCTTCAAAGAGTTCAGAGATAATGAAAGTAGAAGAAAATGAGTCGTGTGTTTGTGGTTACCGACTAATCGTCTTATATAGATCAGATCGGTAACCGCCTTATTAATATAATTAAATAATTATATTATCTATTATCTCTGACTCAGTCAGTTAAGAGATAGGAAATAACTGACGGCTACTGGGTTGTGGGTTGGGCCTCTGCCTATTGGGCTCACTTGTGTGATCCACCTATCACGGTCCACACAAGATCATAAGGACCAATTTATTGGGCTTATTAATTAATGCTAATTCATAAATAATATTCTAACACAAATTTAGTGAGATTGACGACAACCCCACTCCCTCCTTGTTCTAGAACAATGGCGAGCTCGACAACTACGACGAAGGTAGTGGCTGAGGAGGACAAATTTGGAAGGTAGATTTCGTTGTGCAAGTTCAAGTAGCGATCGAATATGGGTTTATCAAAGTTATTCCCACTTGTAGCAATAAGAATGATGATGATGAAGAAGAAACTGGATTCAAGTACCAGCACGACAGGATGGTGAAGAGGATGATGAAGACAATGTTGTCTTTTAGCAATTTTTGTTGGTTAACTTTGAGTCTTTTTTAAATATAATCTTATGTCATGTCAAACATAATTTTAAAATTTATTCTCACTCCCTTCCAATTAGGAGTGAGTAAAACCGAACAAAAATGAAAAATTGCGTAAAATCAAATCAAATTTTTGTTATTTAATTAGGACTATTCAGTTTTTCAGTTTGATTCATTTTTTTTCTTAAAAAAAATATTTCAATTCGATTCAATTAGTAAGATTTAAAATTAAATAGACCAAACTAATTAAATTATCATGGATATATATATAATCTATTAATTTATAAATTATATTTATTTTATTAATTACTTTACTTTATTTTATTCATTTTAATTTTACACTTAACTTTATACTTAAATAAAAATAAATATATAATTTGATAAGTTAAAACCTTAAACCCTTATTAAAATGTGCTACTATCACTTTACAAGTCCAATTATATATATAAGCCTTGTCTATTTTAATAGAAAAATAATAAAATTGGCCCAAGTCTAAATAGCCCAACATAAAGCCCAAAACTGAATTAACTAATCGAATTGAATTTTTAAATTTTGATTCAATCCTCATTCAATTCGATTCAATTCATATTTTTAATGTTGTTTGGTCTATTGATTTTAAACATTTTGGCACCAGACTAACTAATGATCACCCCTACTCCCAATCCCATACCTAATCTCATTCTCAATCCAGTAAAAATCAAGACTACGTACCAAACAAGGCCTATAAGTTTTTAGCTACAAGTTTCATCCTAATTCTTGTTTTCTTATTATATTATTAGAAAGGATAAATTTAATATATTTAGATTTATATATTTAATGTGCTTATTTTAAATTAATTTCAAGATATGCGAATATCTTTTATACATTATTTATTCTATAATAAATTTTGTATTATTATTAATAATATTAAACACATTAAAATTTAGTTGTTATTATTTGATAGGATAGAAGTACATTAAATATATTAAGTTAAGTATATAAGTATTATTCTATAAAAAACATTTATTGAATAAAACCACGCCAAATATCAGTGATTTGTAAATTAAATCGGTTCAATTGGTAAGGGCTAGTCTCATACCTTATGAACATGAGTTTGCATGTTGTCCATAGTAGAATATTTTAATTTGTGTAAAAAATAATTTATTAATGAATAATCTATAATTTATTCTTTTTTATCCTATCTGTGATTATTCTGTATGAAATGAAATCAAATTCACCTAAATTTTTTATTTAAAAAAATCAATGATTTTTTTGCACGAAAAAAATAAAATTACTAAAGGGAAAGGAATTTGTACGTAGCAAAATTTCTTTTAAATTTTATGAAAGTATATTGACAGCTTCTATTTTCAAAACTGCTACAATTTCTCATAAATTCTGTCAAATAATAAAAATCTTCTATTTATTTTTAAAACTTATAAAAATTTTGTTTGAATTTTGTTGCAGTTACTTGCGGACATCTTTTTTCTATGTTCAAAAAGCTAAGAAGTTAGCTGCTTATTGTTATATATTTTTTATTTTATTTAATTAAATTAAGATAAATAAATTTTAATGAGTTAATAATATTAATAATAAAAGTTATTATAAAATAAATAATTTATGAAAGATTTGAATGTCTTAATTTAATTGAAAATAATCAAACACTACTACAAAAAAAAAAAAGCTTTTTATGTCACTTTTTTAAAGCATTTCACATCTCTATCATGGGGAACATAAATTCAGACGATATATAAAGTTGACTTATTCACGTCACTTTTATGAAGGACGTGATTTTTGGAAAAACCATGTCCTTTTTTTACAAAAAGCAACATAAATTTTTTTAAAATAAATATTAAAATAATTTAAATTTAAATATTTGCCATTCTCATTTCATCATTTTAACTAGTTATAGATTTTACAGGCTTAAAAATAAAATAAAAAAAGTAAAACCATACAAAATTGAAGAAGCAATAAAAAATAATGGAGAAGTCTTAAGCAGAAGTCAGAAATATCTACAAAAAAAAGTTTGTGGGTGAAAATAATACTAACTAAATATTGCTCGCTAGCTAAGGGAAGGAGGAGGAGAAGCCATGGATCTCGGTCTGGGTCTCAAAGCTGTCCATCAAATGGGAGAAAGAAGAGGAGATGAGGAGAAGAAAGTTGTTTATGGAATGCTCACCGTTGAAGCTAGCCTTAGGTCATTATTTAGTTTGTCGATTGTAGATCTTGATGTTGTGGATCTCGATGCAGTGGGAAGGAAAAGAGAGTTGTTGTGTGGAGGAGAGGAGAGATCTGCAGTGAGAAGGAGAAGAGAAACATGCTACCGTCAAAGGAAAAGAGGGAGAGGAGTTAGATTTTAAAATACAAAATGAGGAAGGAGCTCGATCTAATTTAAAAAAACTAACTGAAACCCACGTCGCTCTTTTGAAAAAGCAACATGAAAAAATTTAAAAATTAATAATTTAAAATAATTTATTTTCTATAATTCACATCCTTTTTGAAAAAAGCAACGTGAAAAATGTCTATAATATAATAATTTAAGATAATTTATTTTTTTCAATTCATGTCTCCTTTTTTTAAAAAAAACAACATGAAAAATGTCTAGAACTTAATAATTTAAAATAATTTATTTCGTACAATCCACATCCATTTTTTAAAAAAATAACGTAGATTGTAAAAAATAAATTATTTTAAATTATTAATTTTTAGATATTTTTCACATCGCTTTTTTAAAAAGCAACGTGAATGACTTATCCACATCACTTTTTTAAAAAAGAAATGTTAATAATCTTATATATTTAACACTTATTTATAAAATTATCATCATCTCTATTTTTATATCACTTTTATAAAAAGTGACGTAAAACATATATTTTAATTATCTAATATTAATAATATAAGTTTTTTTTTTAAAATATGAAATAAACTTTTCCTGACAAGACAATGGAAAAGCTTGTATAATATAAGAAAAAATAAATGAAAAAAAAAATTGTAAGAACCGGTACATCATATCATTCATGCTCTCTTCAATTAAATTACACTAGTTCAATCAAATAAAATCTTATATATTGTTATTTTTAATGATTTTATCTTTGAAATAAAGTATTTGATCTCTTTAGTTTCTTCTCTTTTTTCTTTCTATCATCATCAATGATACAAGTAATTTATATTTACTGCTATTTTTTTGCTAGCAAATTTGCAACCATTTGACATGTTATGTTTTTATTTAATAGAACATGCATGACATGTTACACTTGATTTATACAAAAATTTCTTAACAAGATTTAGGGCCTGTTTGGATGTCTTCTAGATCAATTATGGGGTCTTAAAATAATAGTTTTGGAAAAATTCATCCAAACGTCTCAATTTTTTTAAATTTCATTTAGTTTCTAAGACTCTATTTTGTAGAAATTAATTTGTTCCACATTTAGTAAATCAATTTTGCAAAATTAATTTTTAAAAAAATTATTCAAACATCATCATATTTTGTTAATCCAATTGTTTTTGTCAATATCCTATTAAAATCCAAAGAATGTCTTTGTAATGTGTTTTTTTCATCATTTTAATTAATTATAAAATGTGAAATGAATTTAGCTTACCAAACAACGATAAAGTAAGTGCGCAAGCTTGCAAGGAATTCTACTCTTCCACTTTCTCTCTGGACTCCACTTTACACACAGACTAACTTTTTGGGGCCCACCACTGACAACTGACTTAGGAAGAGAAAAGGAGAGAGAAAGTGAGGAATTTCAGAAATTTCCATTTTTGGAAAAAAATTTCACAAAAGCTGAAGGCCTGAAGCTATCATTGTTTCTCTTTTTTCTTAAAAGAAAAAAAAAAAAAAACTCCTCTCTGGACTTTTCCTTCGATTCTAACTTTAGTCTGTATTTAATTTTTAGTTTGTTAAAATTTTATTTAATAAAAATTCATATAATAAAAATTAATTATTATAATAAAATTTACATTTGAATATATTTTTTTAAAATTCAATTGATATACTGAAAGTTATTTAATTTATGATAGTAAAATGTGTTTTTAAATGTACAATTATTAAAAAGAACATTAATTTATAATAATTTATAATTTTTATTATACAAATGTAATATATTAAAATATTTAAAAAATATGATAAATATTTTAAATAACATAAATTTTAATCTATAATATTAAAAATTTGATTTCTAATTATTTGTATTTTTTAATTTATAATTTTAGAAAATGTGATAAAGATTTCTACTTTTTATTATACATTAACACTAAAAATTAACATAATTAATTATTTAATTTATAATACTAAAAACTTAATACCTAATTATTCTTATTGAAATAATAATTATATTTTTAATAAATTAATTATTTTTTAAATAAAAAAATAAGGGATTAAACTTGAGGTAGTATGGTTAAATAAAATCCTACTTTTCATATCTACTTTTCAAAAGTTTTAAATAGTTACGTTTCAAAAATTTATTTTCAGTTACTGTTTGATTGTATTTTCAGGATGTGCTTTCCTGTAAAATATTTTACCCAAACAACTTTTAACTTTCTAAAAGTAAAATTTTATTTTTTGAATATGAAAAGTAAGAAAACCAAACGAACCCTTAGTTGTCTCTTCTAGTTAGCATGGGAAAACAATTTTGGTATCCCTCAAGTCTCAATAATTGAAATATACAATAATTTTATATTTCTATTATCATTATTATTCATCCAAAAAAGGATTCCATACTTTTTTTTTTATGTTGTTTGTCTGTCCCATTATATTCCCTTCATTTAAATTATAAGATATACTCCACATAATGATTCCAAAAAAGGAGTATTTTTAGTGATACCATATAGTGCTGGGAAAATTACAATTAGGTCCTAAATAAAAACTTAATTATATTTTATTTTCACTTATTAATATGATTAAATAATTTATATGAATATTTATATTATATTTTTAATAAAATATTATTTTTTACTAGTAAATATTATTTTTTTAGGAAAATGAACTTAAAATAAATAAATTTTCTTATAAACATTGTAACCAATTTTTAAATTTTATTCTATTTTTAAATAAAAATTATTAAGTATATAATTTGTTTATAAATATGTATTAAGTTTATGTTAAATATCTTTTACTTTTATCTTCTTCATATTTTTCTCAAACATTAATAAATTAAATGATTAAATTTTTATCTTCTCCCAAAATGGTTAAATGTTTCCCCTTCTTTTATTAAAAATATATTTTATCTACAATTTTTCAATATCTTAAGAAAGTATTTTAATGAAAAATTAATTTTAACCACATCAATTTAGTCATTTTGAATAATTTTAATTTTTTTAATAAATAATAATAATTTTTATGATACAAGATAATTACAAAGATTTCATATAGTAATCAAGCTAATCTTTAATCATTCTCTACCTCATAGTAAGGTGGATTTGAATAATTTTTTATATTCTTCTTAGTAATAATTAGTTGTAAAAATCTAATTAAATAACTTTTTTATAACAATGGAAACCAAAACACACTAGGTAAAATCACATAAAATGCTTATTCAAAAGCTATTAGAGCTCGACAAAAAAAGTAAACACTATGTGTATACTAAGCTAAGCATCAAATACGCAATATGTCAAGTAGTTTACAAAGTCATTTGCATCTCATGACATCTGTACAACTTTAACGTTTCAATATCATTTATTTAATTGTATGTAAGTAATAATTTATGTATAACTTAACTTGATTATAATTGAAAATAATAACCTATCAAGATTTTAATTAATTTATCATATTAAAATAATAACTTAATAACATAATTTTTTTTAAAAAAAATATGAGCTACATATGTGTAAAAAAAGATTATGAATCATACAAATTAAAAAATAATTTAATAATTAAACTTAACACATTTTCATTATTATTCTTTTTGTTTCATAATCCTATATATCATTACTTCTAATTCTGTATATAAGATAAAAAATTTAGTTTCATAAATATCTTTTTAAAATAATTCATAAGAAATTTTTTTAATAATTTAAATTATAATTTTATAAATTATTTCATATAATTTAAAATTATATTTAATTTTTAAAAAATATTTTTATTGGAGACAAATGTTATCACCAAAAGTAATTATACAAATTATTTTTTATAAAAATATTTTTGGTGATGACAAATAAAGTTAGTTTTGGTGACAACTATTAAAATTCATTGCCAAAATATTTTTTTGGCCATCATTTTTTTGTAGCGTATGTAGCTTTTATATGAACAAATAAAATTAAAGCCTAACTAAAAATTGCACATTAATTAATTGGTGTCATGAATATAAGCTTAAAGAAAGAGCCCATTTAAAAAGACTAGTTTATTAAGTTGAAAAATCCTATATATTTATAAATTTCACTCCATCTGTGATGTGCCCTAAATGTGGACTTGAAACAATGACACCTCATTTTAGAGCCAAAATCTCATGCGACTTTACTCCATAGTATTTTACTTAGCTTCTTACAAGTTAGAACTTTCAATGGATAGTCCTCTTTGTGACACCAATCAACCTCTCAATGAAAGTATCAACATTACAAATTAATCTTTTAGAATATGCTCTTTCTTTTAAAGCTTGTGCTCATATAGATTTGATATTTTCATTGATAGATTGGTGTCACGAAAAAGACTATATGCAGAAAGTTCTAATTAGCAAGATATTAGAAGTGTAGTGAAGTTCCTAATGGCTTTGAAACAATGTGATATTGTTCTGAGTTTCACACTGAAGAGCCTCACCGGTGGAGTAAAATTTATAAGTTGGACTAGCTCTCTTATTCAAAAGGGCTCCATCCAGTACAAGCCTCTTAATCATCAATACTGCAATGGATGAATCGAAGTTTTTTTTTTTTTTTTGTAACTATATATACAATCTTTTCTTCATTCTTATTAGCATCCCGATCGTTCCCATTCCCCACTATTCAACCTTAAAGTATAACACAGGTATGTATAGACAGATATAACGCAGATAAAATATAATTGGATCATAGTTAATTTTTATATGACCGTATGTATATTAATTGTTAACCAGTAGATGATCCCTATATTGAGAAATTGTTGAAAAAAAATATAATCATAAGATCTTAAATTGTAAAGGGAAAAAAAGAGTTCACTTTTACGGCTTGTGAGTGTGTACACTAGACTTTTGCAGCAATAAATTACGACTAAAAAACAGAAAAACGAAATAATTGATATATTGCAAATTATGCAAAAAAAAAACAAGAAGAAAAGAAGAAGTCATTTTTTCTTGATTACAAAAAAAAAATTAAATTCCTTTTTGCTGTATATATAAACAAAAATCAAACACTTTATGCACAAACACAAGCATACCTATTACTTACTGACATGATTTCGTGTTCCGTTTTTGTTTTTGGAGTTCCATGGAACTGGTTTTAAATCTTAACAAAGAATTGAATGAAAACGGAAAATTAAGAGTGAGAAAGAAGAAGGAAAAACAAAAAGACAAGGAGAGAAGAAAAGGTTTGGTTCAGTGCAAAATGGGAGGAATGAATTAGGTTCAATTAAATCCAGAATCTGGTTTTGCAGTTTCTGCACACCGGAAGACGCGCTTGTGTTAATTAGCAGAGTCTAGTATTTCAGCAAGAAAGCTAATCCCTGCGTAACAAAACCCAGAATTCTATATGCAGAATCAATCCATTGTAAACGTATAAAAGCTGATAAAGATATTATTATCAGCTGCCAAAACAGGCGTCAATTAGTTCTAGTAGGAAGAAATATGACTGTTTAAACATGAGTTCTGAAGTTTTGAGTACGTGTTAATGTAGACTAGTGTCTTTGAGAGAGCTACCCCCAATTAAGTCAGATAATGGTCGAATATCATTATCAGCTTCAAGTTTGGCTTAATAACTTCGTGATCGCTTTTCTCACCCCCTTGAGGGCTTTCTCCTCACATCATGACACTCTTTCTCACAACTGATTAAAATTCGAAGCCACTCAAACCATAATCCCCTAAGTTTCAGTCTCTCCAAACAACACACAAACACATGTACATAGACTGTCACCTTGTCGTCGGTTCAGCAGCAAGCGTGTATTTAAGTAATTATACACATCCACAGATGACCAAGCTTTCACATTTAGATATATTGATTATTAACTAAATTTCCTCGTGATCACGTCACGGCTTATTTGAGTATTTCTCAAGGGAAAAAGGCATGCAGGCCAAACAAACTTTTCGGCCAACTTTCAAATTAAAACCCAACACCACATCATTCCCAATATTCTATACACACACATGGCTGAATAATACGTAACCCAAGCCATTAAGCCAACCGTTATGATTATGCTCATATTCTACACCACCTTCAGTCAACAATATCCAAACAAGATCTCTCTCTCTCTCTCTCTCTCTCTCTCTCTCAAACAACAGTATCATTAATTACTTGCTCGATCTTTTATTTTCTTCCCTGACATACTTATACAGTAATCAACATAGTACTCTAGCTGGTCATTCACTAATTACCTCATGGTTAAACCCGGAGGAGCTATCACCGGCGTTGAACACCGTTCCGGTGGCGGCGGTGTGGGGCGTGTTTGGTGTGTAAGGCCAATCGGCGAGAGAGGTGTTGTTACCGGTGGTGATCGTGCAGTGTTGGTGTGGTGGAGATTGGAGCAACCTGATTTGTCTCTTCAAGAATTTGACGTAGCGAATGGCTTCGTCGAGCATGGAGGCGGTGTCGAGCTTGATTCCTCCGGGGACGAGTCTCTGCAGGATTCGGATTTTCTCGCTGATCCTCTCACGGCGGTGTCGGGCTGCGACACTCTGTGGGTCGTCACTGATCCGGACGTTCCGCCGCTTAGGTTTCCGGATGGTGGAGGGATCGATCTCGACTGGCTGCAAAGCGGCGATCTTGTACATCATCTCCTTCATGGCTCCAAGCTCTTCTTCCTCCTCCTCCTCCTCCTCTCCTTCTCTCCTTCTCTTCCCAAGTTGATGCCAAACATGTCACTGATGAGAAAACCAGAAGATGAAAAGGTAGATATTGGGGTTTGAAGAGGAAGCCAAGCAGAACCCATATGCTCAAGATTCATATTCCAAGTTGGATGATTATTACTAATGTTAACACTACTGTTGGTGAAGGAGGGATGAGTATTCTGGTTGGTATTCATTTTTGTGGGGCAGATTCTGAATTATATTGAAAAAGTAACAAAACCAGATCTGTGTGTGTGTGTAAGTAGATATATAGATCGGATATTGAAGGAGGTGATCTTTTTCTGGGCTGCTGAAACAAACTGTGTGTGATGGTTGAGAAGAGTTATGGTATGGAGGGAGGGCTTTTTAGCGCAAACGGGATAGAGATGAATCAATAAAAAGAAAAGGGGGTCATGAATGCGGTTCCGCAACAATCAAAAAAGAAAAATAAATGATAAATAACAAATTAAGAATGAGTTAAATTGATCATAAAGGGAAAAGGAAAAAGTAGTCTAGCTAGGGTATAAGAACCAATTGGACCATGGGAAGATTATCAGCTAGTTTCTGTGTAAACGGCATCCACTTATTCATACATTAAAATAAAGGCAATAAAGAGATCCATTGGTAAAATATATTTTTTTAAAATTCAATTACTCAGTATCCTACAAAATTTGAAAGTACTACTACTAACCACTCAGACTTATGAACTCTTGCTGATAGAAAACATTATTATCAATAGCAGTCTCAGGGTATATCAAAGATGTTTTTGGCATTTTTATTTAATACCTCACATGACTTGTATCCAAGTTCAAAAGATAAGTTGATTCAACAACACCTTTTAGCCAGTGACAGTTACAAACTAACTTGCTATACATATATGATAAGGTTCATATTTCAATAAATTATGAATGCATTATGAATACTTTTCTGGTTCTAAATGTAGGTGCTAGTTGATGAGTTTGCTTTGGTCCTAAATATAAGACATCAATTTGCTCTCTTTAATTCTATTTATAAGTCACTTCTAGCATATTTGTCAAAATTTATGAAAACCTTAAATCTTATTAATTCTCCAACTTTACCCCCATTGAATATATGCATATTTTAAAAATAAAATTCTTTAGGATAAAGATGAACATAATCATTGAAATATTTTATAAATAAGAACAAAATGAATACTCTCTGTCCTATAAATAGGACAAGAGAAGCATTTTGTCTCACAAATTTATAATATATTTTCCAAATTCTTATCTTTATTGATTATTAAAGGGGAATTTCCATGAATAAATGGAATTTTCAATGTTAACAATTAAATGGAATGTTTTAAGAAAACCAACACACACATTTTTTAACAATAATTAACTTAACTAATATAGTTGAACACTGTAGGTTAGTTATCTATCTCAGACTTACATATTTATTTTTACTATGGTAACAAAATCTTGAACTGCGTACGGAGACACATTGTGATTCTATGTGCACTGAAATCTTAGGGCTGCTCCTTCTTTGATATTTATTTTATATGATCTTATAAGGATAGAGATCTCACTCTCTTTTGCATGACGCTTTTTTAAAGTATAATAATATTAAAATAACCCTTTGTCACTTACGTATGATTATCACTATTTTATATAAATTGCAAACCTTTTATAATGAAAAGAGCTATATATTAAAAATTTTTTTGCCTGACAAATTAACCCTTATTGTCTATCGTCCACATATTGTCGTGTCAATTAATATATGCCATGAATAAAAATATCGCCTTGGATTTCTTCTCGATAATTAAGAAAAGTTGTCTCCATCCTCCAGATGTTAGAAAACTTCATGGAACTACTAATTAGGTTGATATATGCATTACTCTTGAATATGCTTTTTTTTTGTTGGAACCAGAAATCAATATCTCTTCTATAATTAAATGCATAGAAAAATTTCTGTAAGATCCAACTAAATTTCTGTACTATGCATAACGATGTTATTCCACAAAAAAATCAGTTCATCATCAAGGGAAATTTAAAAAAAAATGTATATATAATATAACATAAAATATAGTAGAGTAAGTCACTTTGTTTACAATTATGCACTGTATGACTCATTTATCAAAATTTCATGAAGTACGTAAGCATATAATATATTTATCTTGTATAAATTCAATATTATATATAGGTGTTGTATTTTTTTGTGCAAAGTATTTGATTTTTATGGAAAATGAATTTGATAGGGGATAAAATCATATATATGAAATATTGTAAACCTTTATGGGTAAGAAAAGAAATGTAGATTAATCTCTTTCTAATAAATGTATAAACTCTAACAAATCATACTTTTAAATGAATTATACCACTCATTTTTCAAATTTGGCTCGAATTAGATACATACTAGTACTATATTAATAATGAAAACTACAATGTGAATGTTTGATAATGAAAGACATGATTGTCCTTAATATTCAATGCCCTTTGTTTTTGATTAATAAGCCGACTATAGGGTTTTAGCATCAGTATGTTTCGTAAAATTAGAGATATAAATTATCTATATCTACTGACAAATCACAAACCTCCTATCAATCAATATGAACCCTCTTGATCCCTTTTCATACGGGCCGTAGAATTTAGGGGAATC
>NW_026556723.1:0-32351 GCF_029017545.1 Prosopis cineraria
AAAATATCGGCGATAACTTCAACAGACGATCATTTCAGTTTGTTTTTTTCAATATATCTTCGTTTGAAAACAAGTGCTTTTCTCAAAACAGTTAATTATTTTTTTTTCTAAACCACATACCATACTAAAAATACTGGGTGCTCTTTGAGTATATTTATTTATTAAAGTTGAACATCTAAATCTGTATTGTTTTGTTAAAAAACTTGCTCATAACAGTATAAATAAATCCACTAAATAATGATAAACACATAAATATCACTAATGCTCAAACGGTATTGCATTTTTCTCGAGAAATATCTTAAAAAATAATTAGTATAACAAAGATGCAGAATAATTAAAAAAGAGTTAATGATTAAAGTCAGAAACATATTCACATTTTAAAACATGAAATGATGATGCCTTCCCACACCTCTAAATTATAACTAATACTTTTTCTCTGTTTTTTATTGTCAATTGTAATTGTAATATATTATAATACAATTAAAAAAAGGCTGTACAATAATATATTCGGGTCTCGAAAAATATATATTTTTTACAATCAAGAAAAGTTTTGATGAAAAAGTTTAACAGCTCAGGCCAAAAACAATTTAACAGCAAAATATAAATATAACTAATTATTTTAAGTCGAATTATAATATCGGATTTTAACGCGGCATTTCGTTGATGGTTCCAACGAGATATTGTGTTTTTTTTTTTTTTAATTTTCCTTTTCCTTTTTGGTGAACCCAAACGAGATGACGTTAATTTGTAACTCGAGTCGCAGCGGGAGCGCCACGTTAAATTCCAGAATAATTAGAATTAGAAATAAGTTTTTTTCTTTGCGTATATATGTCATAAAGAAGTTTATAAATCGGTGGATGAGGCGTGAAGTCCCTGTGATCTCCGCACGAAGGAGAAAGCTCTTCCCTCTCGTTCGATTCGCTGCCGTAACCCTATTCATGGATCCGTACAAGGTACCGGAATTTCGACAATCAATTCTTCCGATTTCATTCCTCAACAGTAAACTCTTTCATGCTATTTTTTTACTTTATTCCTCCTCCTGTTGGAGGTGAGATTGAAATCTTTCTTTTCTTTTTATGGTTTAAGAAATCCTCAATCTCCTTCTTTGTTTTGATTTTCGTAATTCTTCCTGTATTGATTTCGTCTTTTGGAAATCAATTCAGAAATATCGTTTAAGCATTTTCCCCCCAATAAAAACGATACATCATGACTTATCTACTCATGTAATGAGTGGGTATTTTTGTTTCTAGGATTATGATTATAGGATGGCTGCTGACTAGTTTGCTGCTTTTGTTATGCAACGCAGTACCGTTCATCAAGCGCCTTCAATTCTCCATTCTGGACTACCAATTCTGGTGCTCCTGTGTGGAATAATAACTCATCTCTAACCGTCGGATCTAGAGGTATTGCTTACTTTTGCAATTTCCAGTCTTTGTGTACGTGAGACAATATTAATTAGGCCTGGGGACGTTATCCATAATTTTTGTGTAAACTATTGATGTCAAAATGCTCATTTGAATGGTTATGGACTTCGTATTGGCGGAAGTTATAAAATCCTCAGAAGGAACCTGATTGTTAAGATGATTTAATCTGAGGCCATAACGGTGAATAGTCAAAGTCAACAAGAAAGTTATTGTTGGTTGGGTACCAAGTTGTGAAATGATTTTAGTCTTATTGTTCTGAAATCAATGTTAAAAGTAGCTTATTGCCAGTGAGTACCAATAGCGTAGTTTAGCTGACTAGATTTTATTATTAGCTGATAGCTTCGGTAATTACTCCTTTCAATTTATTGTAACACATTTTTAACTGTTTCACACATCTTAAAGAAAGTTTTTTTCCCCCTGATGTCACAAAAAATTGAGATGTACTTCCTTTTTATCCTTGATTTTTAATAATAATACACATATATTAAATACCTTTACGTTCATCAAGAAAGGATAAAATTAAAAAAAGTAGTTTAAATTTTACAAACTGTCTTACATTCTGGACCAAAAATTATTTCTGGAAGGTGTCCTGCATATAGGACTGGGGGGAGTATGACTTATTAAGTATTCAGGCTTCATTATATTGATGTTTGTTAATCTTGTTTATTACATGCCAATATGTTTTCTCACAGTATTGGTTTGTTTATTTCTTTTATTCATGTTGATGAATGTTTTAAGTGTGAAGAAAAAGTAAAGTCTCAGGTTCTACTAAGCTATTGTAAGGGAGGAATGCCTCAATGACTTGGTCAAAATAGGGAGGGTGTTGTTATTGATCAATTTGTTGTCGAGCTTAAGGAGTGAATTTGGTTGTATATCAGTAATTTTAAATTATTTATATCTATCCCATTTTGCAGGTCCAATTCTCCTGGAAGATTATCATCTGGTAGAGAAGCTTGCAAACTTTGATAGGGAACGCATTCCTGAACGTGTTGTCCATGCTAGGGGAGCCAGTGCAAAGGGTTTTTTTGAAGTCACGCATGACATTTCTCAACTGACATGTGCAGATTTCCTTCGAGCGCCTGGAGTTCAGACACCAGTCATTGTCCGCTTCTCTACTGTTATCCATGAGCGTGGTAGCCCTGAAACTCTGCGGGATCCTCGTGGCTTTGCTGTGAAGTTTTACACCAGGGAGGTAATGATTTGAGGGTACAGAATTAAAATTATCTTCTGATGGTACATATAGATAATTGTGTAAGTGCGAGCATTACATCAACGTTTCTGTGTCTCACATATTTAAAGAAGTTCCCGTGTTAACTAAGAAAACAAGTTTAGTTGCTGGATGGTTGATATATATCTACAAAGCAGACAATGTAGTTATAGTTGTTTGCTTTATGGTGCTATGTGTAATTTTTATTCCTACCTGGTGGCAGGGTAACTTTGACCTTGTGGGAAACAACTTTCCTGTCTTCTTCATCCGTGATGGAATGAAGTTTCCAGATATGGTCCATTCCCTTAAACCCAATCCCAAGTCCCACATTCAGGAGAACTGGAGGATTCTTGACTTCTTCTCCCACCATCCAGAAAGCCTTCACATGTTCACCTTCTTATTTGATGATGTTGGTGTCCCACAAGATTATAGGCATATGGATGGTTCTGGTGTTAACACATATACCTTAATCAACAAGGCTGGGAAAGCACACTATGTGAAATTTCACTGGAAACCTACTTGTGGTGTTAAGTGTCTTTTGGAGGAAGAGGCCGTTAAAGTTGGAGGATCTAACCACAGTCATGCAACTCAAGACCTTTATGATTCAATTGCTGCGGGAAACTATCCTGAGTGGAAACTCTACATCCAGATAATAGATCCTGATCACGAAGACAGATTTGACTTTGATCCGCTTGATGTAACCAAGACTTGGCCTGAGGACATTTTACCCCTGCAGCCTGTTGGTCGCCTGGTCTTGAATAAAAACATTGATAACTTCTTTGCTGAGAATGAACAGCTTGCATTTTGTCCTGCCATTATCGTACCTGGAATATACTACTCAGATGATAAGTTACTCCAAACACGGATATTTTCCTATGCTGATACACAGAGACACAGACTTGGACCAAACTATTTGCAACTTCCTGCTAACGCTCCCAAATGTGCTCATCACAACAATCATTATGATGGCTTCATGAATTTTATGCATAGGGATGAAGAGGTAAATCATTTTTTCCTTTTTTTCCCCTGTGCAAGGCTAATTGTCATTTTTTAAGTTATCAACTACATAATGCCATTCAATTATTCATTTATGTGCTCAAGGTTCCCTAATTCATGCTGTCATACTGCAGTTTATCTGCTATTATTGTATTTTCTTCTAACGACTGCACTGAATTGTTGCTGATTTATAGATCGATTACTTCCCTTCGAGGTATGATCCTGTTCGACATGCGGAAAGGCATCCCATTCCTCCTCCTATTCTTACTGGAAAGCGTGAAAAGGTTAATTCTCAGTTCTCCTGAATTGCATTATATAAAATGTTGACCATCCTTGCGTAAATTAAACCACTGGCCATAGGTTTCAATTTAGTATATATTTAGTTAATTTTGGGCATTGTTTTGTGCAAGAAACTGCACAATTTGGCAAACTCTAATCATATTTCAGAAAACTTCATTCAGAAGCATCATTAGAAACACATTCTGACAATTTTTGTTCTTCTGATTTATGAAGTCAAACAAAGATGCATAGCAGAGTCAATATGAAATTTGGTCAAGCCCTACATAGGAAAGTGAATGGTGTTAGTAGAAAAAGTGGGCCTATATTAATTGAATGGTGCTTATTCCTAGTATTATTAGTTATGGATGGGTCGAAGGAAGAAACTGGTAATAAATGTTTTGAAAAACAAGTGATTAAGTTCTGAAGACAAACAGTCGAAGGACTAGAATGTGGGAATGACTCAAATTGCTTAATCTACAGTGCATAATTGAGAAGGAGAACAACTTCAAGCAACCTGGAGAGAGATACCGATCCTGGGCACCTGACAGGTGGCTGTTATAGCTTTCAGTATAAAATGAATAAAATGTTGTTCATATCTAACACAAACATTGCATTCTCCCCGGTGTTTTCCCTACAGGCAAGATAGATTTGTCCGTCGATGGGTTGAGGCTTTGTCTGACCCACGTGTCACACATGAGATCCGCAGCATCTGGATATCATACTGGTCCCAGGTGAGAGTCGCATTTACATGAGTGTAATTATCAATAAGAAATGAATCTACACAGCGCTTGTGCGTGCTCACGTTACTTTCTTTGAATATGCGTCCAGGCCGATCGTTCTCTTGGACAAAAGATAGCTTCTCATCTGAATTTGAGGCCAAGCATCTAAGGCTGGGAGAGTTGGTGGTGAACGAAGACGGTGTCAAACATGTGGCATATGCGGGTTTGGGAGAGTTCGGGTCATTGCAGTCTAATGTCATATACCACCTAGGACTTATTCCCTGCATTAATGCCAGGGGATATGATCATATGCATTGTATAATAGTAACATTTGTTTAAAAATTAGACGTGTCTCTCGTATATTTTGATTGCCATATGCTTAACTGTTTGGACGGTCTCTATTTAATAAATTGGCTTCGTAATTTGTGTTATTCTATGACATTTATTTGTGCTACTTCTTTATTTCGCCTTTTAGATTATTTTATCCTTTTTAGTTGCATATCGATGATCATTTTATAATTGGGAATAACTGAAGTTTGTGCTGTTTGTGATAAAAGGTAAAATGCTACGGGGCATAATTTATCTTAAGTTAGTCATTCATAACTGAATTCTCGCAATTCCAACTGTTTGAAAGTATCAAGACATTTAAAAATTTTAATTCTTAGATCTTGATTGTTTAAATAAAACAATTTATTATAAGGATTTTTGTATATATAGTTCATTTTATAAAATCAAACTTAATGAATAGCCTACTATTTATATTTTGTATTATGGCATTTTAATATTTAGTTTGAGTTTTGTATGACAAAACTATCATCTTTACAAATAATTTGACCTTCTTTCAAATAAATATTTTTTTTGGACAAAAATATTCTTTCAAATACTCAAAGACGGAAGAAATGATAAAACTAAGTATTTTGTATTTACAAGATTAAATGGTGTTAATAAATATATAGTTTATTAGCAATATAAAATTGTATATTCAAAACATTAAAAAAAAATATTTGCCCAAAACAAATCAAGCATGGCCAATAAAAAATTCATGACACCTTAACTTATCACAAAAAATTAAATATCTAAACTAATAAATTTTATTTTTCATCTTAAGAAGTGACGAGATTAAGTATCCTTATATTTACAAAATTAAATAGTGTTGATAATATACTATCATGGATTAGAGACATGAAAAAATATTATTATTTGCTTAAAATAAATCAAACATAAGCCATAAAAAATTATGGACATTTTTAATTTATCACAAAGAATCAAATACTCATACGCAATGAAAGTTTAGGTTTACATTCATATTCACATAAGGAACCCTGGCAATGAGACTCGTTTGTAGAGACACAAAATTAAATTATTCATGTTAAAGCATTTTTTTTGTAGAAAAGTGCACTTGTTAGAACAATAAAAAAATAATCTATGAATATTACCTTAATTCCTCCACCACCAAGAAAAGAAAGGAATTATTGTGAAAGGAGGTAGATATAATAGATGTATGCGCAAGAATTTGATTAAGTTAGTTAAAACTTAAAATTATTTAGTTAATTATAAAAGAGATATTTGTGAATTAGTTTATACAAAACATTTTAATAATATATTTGTTTTGTGGATAAAAAAAATTACTTTTACTTGACTTTATAAATGAGTCATATTTTAAAATATTCAAAACCATTGTTCATATCATAATTTCTGAGAATTATATTTTTCATAGACATTGGGCCGATTTAGCCTTTATTATACCGATGTCGTTTTAATGCCGATTATTTTTTGTTTGTGACATAGGATTTGAATCATTTATTTATCTCTACTCTTATTCATAGCCCACCTCATCGTTGTGATTTGATCTTTGATTTACAAGGTTTTTTTATTAAAAAAAAAAAAGAGTTAAAACAAACGAGTCTTAACGAGGGTGGCAAAACTGCCCCTACAACTTGTAATATTGTATACCGACAAATTTTCAACTTGTGAGCTTGTTCTACATTTTTTTTATAGTTCTTTTGTGTATTATCATCATCCAATTTAATTTACTTTTATCTTGCCAACAATTTAATTGATTTACTACTATGGAAAGAAAGTTCATATATTTGAAAAAAAAATAAAAATAAAAAATACTAAAAGCATACTCGATGTCTTTGTTGTATTTTTCAGTTTATCGCGTTGTAGTCATAGATCAACTTATCTCTCACGCTTATGAATAGCCACATTAATACATTATTCACATCAAACATGTTTCTAAAGTAATGTTATTGTCATCGGAGACATCGTGCATCGCAAACACAGATAACTTTACACGCATCTTTAGATACAAAGCACCAACATGCAAGTTAGGTAAATCCATCAAAATTAGATGCAACCGCTAATTTACCCATTCCTAGCTAATTAACAATATTAGTAAGTTATTTACTTGACATTGTTTTACATGACAGGATTTAAGTTATACACGTGATATTGCGATTTGCTCTTTCTTCTTTTGTTAAAGAAATGCACGATACCAAGAACGATCGCATAACAAAAGCGTTTCAGCAACGATAGACGGCGACCCAGCCAGCCCGACGCCAGAGGGGCAAAAATTAATCAACAAATTGGACCGGTTCAAACAAACATCAGTATAGAATAATCCTAGTTAAACATCAGCAAAAACAGAAAAACCGAATAGCAAAGGAATAAAAGCAATCCGGCGAGAACATTCAGAGTAGGTCCTTCGGTTCAAAAAAAAAATTACTTGCACATCACAGTACAGCAAGAACTGACAAAGAATATGGAAATAATAATCATTCAGAAAAACCGAACACTCCAACTTGGTTCCGGCAGCAACTATAACCGGAACTAGAGTCAAGCTTGCCGATTCTTGGCACAGCGCATACACAATCATGCAACAAATCCCTTAGGCCTCTCGGATAGTTGGAAGCACAGTAGGATTGCAATATTCCAGTTTATTTTAAATAAAGATTATAGCCCCAACAAAACATACTCGAGTTGAATGTGAAGCAAAATTTAGGTCCACGTATGAGAAACATCCCATATGTAAAACCTGATCATTCAACCCAATCAGAAACGTACAAAAGACAGCGATCATAAAGACTAAAAGTTAACCCCTGGTGACAAATAACAATGACAAACACGCAGCATCATTCAACGGATTGCACCTTAATAACGCTCCTACACAACCCATTGAGTTTAGACCAACAATAGCAAAAGTTAATCAGTCAACACTTGAAGAACCAAAACCAATGTTTCAACAATGTCAAGGTCACCGAAATAACTGAAACACATGTAGTTCATCTTTTTCCAAAATCTTGACGTTCATAGGCATCAGGATTTGAAAATTGAGAGCAAGGCAAAGAAACAACTTCAGTATCAGACGATAAACATACTATCTCAAAATGATAATCCTAACATCTAACAATATAAATTACAAGTCTATGACTATAAGGAGCATATTACCAAACAAATTTGACATTTCAATCACTGAAGTACAAAAGCTGAAAACAAAAAACAAAAAAAAATGCCACAACATCAAATGGGACATCCTACTATGAGATATTATAAATGACAAGTCAGCCAGGATGTAAAATTAAAATCAAAATGCTTAGCCGATAAGAATCTTCAGATCTTATGATCTGGATCATGAAAACCACGATCACCATCCTCACAAAAGTAAACACAGAACAAGCATATACAAAGAACAAAGGATAGTTCTACTAAAACACCCTCAAGAGAAACATAACCACATATAATTAAAATTCCACAACAGCACAAAACATCACCACCTGCAGATACCAGTTCCAGCAACAATAAGTTCTATTGACACCAACAATTTCCAATACATGATGGAATTGCTCATGAAGTCATCCAACTCAATAACAACGGAGAGAACAAAATTGAAACCTTGCAAACAAGCAAACATGAAGCATCAGCTACTGCATACACATAAAGCATGCATAACAAGGAAGAGCTTCTTGCATCAACCCACAAAATACAAACATCACAGAAAAACTGAGGCTACAACATGCAGCGAATGATAGACCCAATTATATTGATACAAAGTAACCAGGTTCCAGCCAGATAAGCATATGATCAAACTAAAAGCTCTACAAGAGGCCATCGCCACTCAGCTAAAGACTAGAAAGTACAAATAGAGCTTAAATCCCTACTATACTATTAACTTCCAGAAGGGACAACACAAAACAATTAAGGGAGCAGCAATATTTTTTGGAAGCAGGAAATAGGCTTAACATGAAAAGACAAGAGTGTTCAGAACAGCTATAGTCCATTTCTACTCGTCATCTTCCTCCTGCACACGAGAACATTAAAGCCAATGAGATATTAATTGTAAGAGATTGACAGGCAGAGCCTCTAGAATACAATTAAAATTTAAGCAAACCTCATCACTGCCCTCTTCATCTCCTTCATCTTCATCATTCACCTCAGAAACTGACTTCTCAGATTCTTCTTCATCCGCAGCATTTGGACCTTCCGCCTAACAAGCCACGCAAGGAAAACACGATAAGAATAAGCTGGAAAAGTAAACCATGATACCAGTACAAAAATGTGTTTCGCAATGACGCACCTGTCTCTTGTTATAAGCTTTCATATTCTTCTCGTAATCAGCCTTTCGTTTCTCTGCTTTAGCAACATAGGGTGCCTTCTCCTAAAATCATCCAAGCTTGTTTTAAATTGAAGAACAAACCACAACACGCTCAAGAAAAAATAAGAAACAAAAAACAGAGAATACATACAGCATCAGACATGGACTTCCATTTCGCCCCAGCAGCTTTGCCAACCTGACGAATTAAACAATATAAGGTTTGACAGGCATATTAAAACAACGCAGAGCAATGCTCAGCCACTAGATTAATTCTCTAAAAATCATAAACAGAGTTACAGGAACTTACAGCAGACACTGCTTTGTTGTCAGGATTTTCCTTGTTAAACTGCTTCCTAAACTCCTCCCTATAATAATAAAATTTAGAAAAATGAGGGAAAGAATGAACATCAGACAGGGGCAATAAGAAGTTCAGCGTCAATAGGTCTCGTGGAGAAGCAATTGCTTCTAGCACACTTGATACGTAGATGCAATTTATCATTAAAGAGATTATGACAGTGAAAAACTCTACTGATACCTTTTGAAAGAGTAAAAGCTTTGACCGGAATTATATCCGGTGGAAACAGGACAGAGAGCACAAGGGAAATCAAACTGGAGGGATTAAAAAAATAATTACATGAAAACAAAGAAGGCACTGGCCGGTCTCTTTGGTTTGTTAGGGTCTTTCGCAGCCTTCCCCTTACTTGATTTCCTGCCTGCCTTGGTGGCGGCGCCGCCCTTCTTATTCACAGCAAGTCTGCCATCACAAATAAAAGGAATAACAAAAAACGACAGAGCGACGTCTAAGCAGGTTGACCAGGGAGGATAAAATATTTCAGATCCCAGATCTGACGAACCTGACTTTTTTCCTCCTTTTACCCTAGGGCTCGAACGAAAGCGCATCTATTAGGATTTAAATAACAAAAAAATTAAGGAAAAATGAAACTCACTTGGCATCAGCTTTCTTAGATTCAGCCTTCGATTTGCCACCTTTCATGTCGAAAACTGCAGCTAAACAGCCGAATCAGTTCTGCTTCGAAACTCAATCGGAAAATAAACGTAGAAAAAACAATACAAAAATCAAAAAGCGTCAAAAATGGCGAAAAAATTTGGGGAATTACGTACCAGGATGGTGAATTGGAGGCTAGGATTCCCGAAGGAGAGAGAAATGAGTTGGGGACAAGAGATGATGGGTGACTAGGGCTTGAAACGGCGAAAGACGGAGATATTAAGCCTCTGGAAGGAAATTGAAATTCAATTGCACGCGAAATGAAATCAACTAGGGGTTTAGGCGGGATTTTAACTCTGCAGCGTAAATTTTGAGAAAAATTTATGGACAGCATCTGCGATGAAAAAAATATTTATATCATAACAGAGAATTTAATTTAATTGAGTCCTTAATATTTATTAATATTTTCATTATCAGATTAATCAAATTAGCATTTTTGATGAAAAATGTTTTCATTTTCTATAGTTATATTTAGAAAAATTTTGTATAATTTAGCCTAATTTGTTAAGGCACTCCAGATTAATATAAACTTAAATAATATAAAACCACGCAAGTAAAAAAATAAAATCATTCAATGTTTAATAATTAGTTTAATTTAATGTTTAATGTTTTACATCTGATATTTATTGTATTACCTTGATTATTTTAATTTATTGTGGATCATAAGATACATTGTATTGACAACATTAAATTTAGTGATCGAGTCTGTCCTATTTTGGTTAACACAATTCATTCCAATTATAATGGAATGAGTTTATTTTCATTTTAAAAGAGAAAGACAGGTAAGAATATGTTTGGAATGGGACAAGATATTTTATTCTATCCCGACTTTATTATTATACTTGTTTCTTTTATTAATGTTTAATATTTTGTTTTTTTAATTAGAATAAAAGTATATATTTTTATTTATTTATTTTATGTTCTTTTTACATAACCTTCTATTCATTTAAATTATGTAACTTAATAATTATGTTGTTATTATAATATCTGTAACCTGGAAATCATTCAAGGTTATTGTGCACTTGATTTTAAAGTATTATTGTTATGATTGTGTTTTTTATTTTAAAGTGTAGCTAGTGTAACTCAATGATTAAATTTATGAACTTATGTTGTTTTAATTTTCAGCTTAACAAGCCATAAAATTTAATAATTATAATTAATCAAATCTCTCTTTCATGTTTTTTTTTTGTTTTATCATGAGAATCAGATCCCATTTAAAATGAGATAAGATGAAATATAAGATAAAAAACCAATCCCACTCATTTTTTGAGATCAAACAAAAGACAAGAGTATTTTGGTCTTGTCTTGTTCCATGAACACTTATAAACTATATTTATTTCTAATAAAATCTTTCGATACCTTTTTTATTGAATATATGCACACAATACTTATGCATGTACGTGTGTGTGTTATAATTAGTGGATAAAAATCAATGCCATTGCAATGTTTTCTTCTGAATAAAATTCATGTATAATCAGATAAATCTATATATGAAATATGGCCATTTAAAAAAAACTGCATATATTTTCTTGAAAGTTAATATGAGTCCCATTTTTCTTCTGCCTTTTTGATGATATAATAATAATAATAATGATAATAATAATATGGATATATTAGAATCATTGAATCATCAATGAAATTTAGTTGATTCGATTTACTTGGAGGGTTGCGATGCAGGGCAGCATGGAGCGTCACTATATGGTACGCTGTAGAAAAACCGGTCCGGCTCAAGAGTTCAAACAGGTAAACACAGATAATGACACGTCATCGATCCATGCGCGGTCTGTCTATTGGCTGCGTAAATGCTAAGCACTCCGAAAGCTCCTGACACTGGTTTTCGTTGGCGTGTTTCTGGCCAAGTTTTTTTCTTCCCATTCTCGTGCCTTCCTCTTCTGTTGACGGAAAGGCGGAAAGCAGATTACCCTGCGCTACAGCAGTGCGGATTGGGGAATACAAGACCCTGGTGGATAAATTATATAAATTTATTTTCTTAGCTATTTATTTACAAATCAAATCTAAAAAAAACTCTGAAATTATACTGTAAGATTTTGAAATTAACATGTAAAATCTCAAACATTACATGTTATTTCCCTTGTATTGTTCATTACGTCCATAACTTTATCTATGCATTATTTAACTTGTGTTAAATCTATTTATTATGGCTTGTTAAATTAATAATTTTACTTGTTAATTTTCTTGTATTGGTTGTTAAGTTCATAACATTGCCTATGCATTTATATCTAACCCACGTTAAATCTATCAATCAAGACTTATTAAATTTTTAACTTTACTTATAAATCCACTACTATTATTTGTTAAGTCCATAACGTTATATGTTTTTAAATGTTAGGACAATTTAATTATTTTACACTAAACATTTATTTCAACTAAATTCTCCTTGCAATGAAATTTCAAATATTTTGGATGTAATTTGTAAATACATAAATATTGTGGTCCTTAAATGAGATTCTCCCTTGTTAAAATGAATTATTTTCTTTTGTTATTTCCTTTTATTTTTAGAGACATCTAAAGTATTAATATTAATCAACGTGTTACGTGTGAGTATGTGAAAAGCATTAATTAATGATGACTTTTACTAATTACTTTCCTGATATATAGTATTATATAATTTTAACGGATGGTGCGAAGAGGAGGAGCGTGTGGGGGCAGTATTGACTTTAAACAAGCAATAGGATGTGTACAGATTTATTCCATCAACATCTGTGGAATAAAATTTGGCCGAAAGTTTTCTAGTGGAATGATGCAAAGGATGAGCTTCATGCAAGCTAAACACGGCTAATAGTAATATGATGTCCGTATACTTTTTTCTTTTCTAGTGTTTCCCATCTAACATGGAAAATTATGAATAATTATTTATAGATAAGTTCTATAAAATTTAAAAACTATAAACAAGTTTTTGAGGATCTGAGTATAATTTAAAATGAAGGTATAAAAATAATAATATTCTTATTAAAAATACATTGTATCAATTAACTTATTTACAATACAATAACTTCATTAGTTTGCAACTATCATTTCAATTTTTTTTTTACAAATATAACTTTATATATTCAATAGTTAAATTGATTGTGCATTAAACTTACAAATTTAATACTAACCATATATAGTTTATCTTGCCAGTAATTTATAACTATTGCTTCAATATTTTATAATTATATATTCATATATTTAATAGTTAAACTGATCATGAATTACTAATAAAGTTTAACACTAATTGTTTACAGTTACCTCATTAGCAATTCACAAATATTACATCAATATTTGACAATAGTGACTTTACATATCTAATAATTAAATCTCTCATGTGATACTAACAAAGTTATAATTGTTTACAACCAGTTCGTTAGTAATTTACAATTATCATTTTAACTTTTTACAACTATAACTTCACATATCAAATAATTAAACTAATCATGTATTACAAGTAATCATATTATTGTCTTTGTATTTTAATTTCAAATTATACTTAGGTTCCAAGAAATTTGGCTGTGGTTCATAAATTTGAAGGAACTTATTTTTGAATAAGTCTGTTCCACATAACCCATACGTAATTTTCCCTTCATCTTATAAGTGACATCCTTAAATTAATCATACTAGTCAAGGATAACTAAGTAAGATTAGTGTGGTGTGTGATCTAAGAGGACTATTAAGCATTTTTTATTATGGTCTCATCCACAGATTTGGGTATAAAGAAACATTGGGGTCACTTGGGCATCAAAAGGGGAAGAAAATCGAAAAGAATGTCTCGGTGCCACATGTCGCAGTAAGTGTGTTGCATGCCATGGCGCATTTAATTAGAAAACATGAAGGGGCTTCTCAGCACCACATGCCAAAGTGTATGTGATGTGTGCCACAATGCATGCCTTAGTTTTTGTATAAATAAGACACGAATCAAAGGGAAAGATCAGGAGAATTAAAAGGAGAAATGAAGAACACTCGAAGAGCCCTGCTAGGGCTTCAATTTCGAGAGGTTTGGAGACATTTTGAAGTTATTAAACCCTAAAGGTAAGTCTCTTAATCTTTTATTCTTCCTTCCCAACCCATTCTCTTACATTTTTTGTTAAGGTTTATTAAGGGGAGTTGATTTTCGATTTATATAGGTTATAGGTCTAAGACCATTAACTCAAATGAAAATAATGAAAGTTATTTGAAATATTTAAAACTTAGAATTTATGAGTTTACATATTTTAGTTGTTGAAGAGGCCTTTATAACTGAATTTTCATTATAAATAAGGTGGTTAAAGAGGTTTGAATACCATTAATGATCAGCTAGGAGTTTAATGATGCTAGTTAGAGTGGAGGGAAGTTAATAAACATAACGAATAAGTTTAAATGCTATAAATGAGCACCTTGGGATATTTCAAGTGTTGTAATGAAGAGAGTAAATTGCTTAAACTATGATAATGATGATTTTGGACATTATTAATTGTAGATTAATTGTTCGTGCATCAGTTTAAAATTGAGAGCAAGCTTTAGAAGTATTAACTTGAGTGGTAAATCTCTAACCTCTCAAATGAGGTAATTGGGAAAAATCATTTATATAACTGTTTATTGACTGATTTATGTTTGTAAAAAATGTAATAATAGACTTTAAAGATGAGGTTTTATGAATCAACAAATGTGCAATATATGCGAAGTATTAATTTTCTCACTTTGGCAATATTTGTACAGTATTATTTGAAAACACACATCTCGTAATTATGTGTCAAGGCATGCTATTTGTCAAGTTGATAATATAGTATGGTTGTTTTATTAGCATATGATAATACATGTGTGATTAAATGAGAATTTAAAATATGTTACAGAATTGATAATGAAAGTGCAGGATGTTTATGAAAATACCAGTAATGCTTACATGGGTAATGTATTTCGTAAATCCAATATGTTAATATTAAGCATGTGGAATGAGTAAGTATATTATTTAGCATGATCTGTGTGATAGGAGTTCACTTACGGAGATGAGTAGATAAAATTCCACCTGGTAATGGCCACCAATTATTGGAATTAAGGGATAAGCCTTGTCCTACTGTTTATTAAGGGATCATCCCATTATTTGTTAAAAGACTCGAACCTAACTAACTCCACTAGTTTGTTAAGGAGATTATCATAGGGTTTACGACACTTAAGAATAGGAGAAGCAGTGATTCAAGAGTGAGTATAGTGATATTTGACTAGATCACTCGTTATAATTGATGAGTTTGAATAGTCCATTCACATAGACAAGGCCCTATTTGAGTAAATAGCCCATAATTTTAGTCAAAAGGTATAAGAAAAATATAAGAATGGCTAAATTATGCATTTTTATCCAATGTGTCGCATGGTTGTTAAATTTATGGCAAGTTGAGATAATTGTTGATATCATTATCATTTGATTGCCATCATATGGCAACATATATTATAAGTGAAATGTGAATGAGATGATGTGACTATTCAAGTAGCATGGATATATGTGAATTTTATTGCAAATACCAAATCCATGTTTATAAATGTTATACATATTTTACCATCAGTTAATAAATAATTGCATAGGATAGGCATAATTTAGTTATTAAGTGTTTGTATTCATCATTTTTTCTTAACATTTTACAAGCTTTAGCTTGAGGACAGATAGGATAAAGGCTTTAAGGCCTTGGGAATTTTAAGCGTTCTTATTGTATAACCTCCTAAACTCACTTTATTTTGTGTAGTTGATAAGATATTGCTAATTAGGGAATGCATTTTTATTTATACTTACACTATAAGGATGTTTATGATTGATGGTTGTATTTTGGTCGTTGAAATGTTGTACGTAAATTTGATTATTGCTAATAGGGTCAAAATATTAGTGCAAGTATAAAAATATTAAAAAGTCTATAACTATGGAAATTATTTTATCAAAAGCAATGCTAAACCTCCTCTTTTTATTTTTGATATTAAAGGGTTAAGGAGTAAAAATGGGATTGTGTTATTATTATGTGCATGTGGTGTGTTGCATAGGTAATCCTAAGTCTATTGTGTATAGTATAAGTGTTAATAATAGCTTTTAACACATATGTAGGGTTTTAGACGCCCTCGTGTTGTGAAAGTATGAAAAGTTGAGAAAATGTGTTAAGATGTCTAATTTTCTTCTGTGAAATAATTTGAAAGCAAAACTAATGCCATTATAGATTATGAAAAGAACTTTATTTAGACACATAGATTACTTGATTAAATGTCGAATAGAGAAATAGGGTGCATCGAAATTACCTTAAAATGCTGTCAAGTGACAACATGTCAAATTATACGCAACATGTTGTGGAGTATGGCACTTATGCTGAGGCGTACAGCATAAAGAAGACCAAGTTGCGATGTATGTGCACATATTGCTACATGTCCCTTTACTTTTCACTCATTGATTTTTTTAACTAGCTTAGAGTCAATTTGACTCCCTAAATGGAATCTCATGCTTCCAGATGCAATTATACTTATTTTTTGACTTATTAAAATCACATTTGATTGGTTTTATAAAGATTAGACTTGAGATCCCAAATGTTGAAAGAAATGTTTTTAAATTTTTTGAAATACTTTTAAATGGTTAATCATAATTGAGTAATCCTTTAGGGTTAATTATCATGATTACTAATGTTATATTTGTTTGAGTATTGGATTGCTAAGAGCGACCTTACATCATGCGACTTGTATTAAAAATTTGCTTTAATTTTCATTTTTAACCTTATCTCCATGTCTAAGGGTATGTTTGGACATCATCCCAACCTAGGTTGAGATGGCCTAAACCTAGCTTGGAATGTTAAAAGGCTAAAAATTCTTGTTTGCATAAAAAAATTGTAACTAATATCAGGGTTTGGGTGGGTGTTCTTCATAGAGTAAATTGCCCTAGCTTTTACAACACTACATTAAGTGAGTAGTGGATGTTAGGCTTCTCTTTCTTCATTATCTTCACTATCTAATCCTCTTCTCGCTAAACAACCCTTCATTCTATTATCTTCACCTCTTTCTCCTTTGCTCTGGCAAATTTGACTAGAGATTACTGTCATCGCCATCTAATCTTGTCCGCGTGTGTTATGCACGTTGATTCTTGCTTGTCATCGTCCTTAATCCCTTCTTCTTGCATTGAGAGTGTCTTTGCTTCGGATATGTGGCCGCTATCTTCCATTCTTCTCCTATTGGATCTATACTTCCCTACCTTGATGCGTTCTTGAACTCAAGGCTCCAACCTCAATATGTCTACCTTCAACAAAAAAGCAACATAGGCCATTGCAGAGTTACAAAGATCACCTGTGTTGGCTTGAGGCAACAAGAAAGGGAAGGGGAGAGAAAACAAACTGAGATAATAAGTCACGTGAAAACAAATAGAGATAATAAATTGCATGAAAATATATTGCCTTTTCTACTTTCATTAGTAAATCTACCTGATATTCTAACTCTATTTGTTGCAATCATATGACAAGTTAGGAAAATCTCTTCTCTTTTATGACATATAACTCTACTGTCTATCCCACACACCATGCTGATAATTCTCAAATGCATGTTAGTCACATTAGTACTGTCTCCTTGCCTTCCCTATTCATTCATGATACATATTTTGTTCCTACTATTAACTTCAACCTTCTTTCTATTAGACAGCTTATTGATATGGGTTATGACGTGTTATTTAATAAACATGGTTATGTTGTGATGAATTCTCAGATAGGATAAGTTATTTGGATCAGGTGCAAAGTTGGTCGTATGTTCAAGCTTACCTCAATGCACTCACCTAAAATCGCTACTCCCAAATTGTGTGCTACCTCTACATCCTCTTTTCTTGATTCTTCTTTCAACTTATGGTATCGTCGTGTTGCATGCTCACCATTCTTTAAGTAAATTGCATATTTTAGTTTATAGTAGTCTTTTATGTCATGTTCATAATCAGTCTTTATAATACATTTCTCGTCAAATTGCCAAACAAGCTACTTTGTCTTTTCATAAAAATGATTCTATTGCTGCTTCTCTATTTGATTTGTTTCATTATGAGATTTGGGCCCTGCATCTACTCCTTTTATAGGGTATCCTGATACTTTGTGATTTTTATTTATGACTTTTCCTATTTTATCTAGATTTATATGATGAAACATCGATTTAAATTATGTAACATCTCGAATTTTAATTCCCTGATTAATTAAACTTAATTAGGGTAATTAAGTAAATTGAAGTGGTGTGTGGCTAAAGAGGTCTAATAATCATGTTTGATGCTATTTCAACCCTAGTTGTGGGTTCGATATCTAGGCAGACTACTCAGGCATCGAAAGGAGAAGAAAAATAAGAGTTAAAGTTGTTGCGCCATATGCTGCAGTGTGTAGATAGTCTACCACGGCGCATAGCCATCTCTGAGCGAGGGAGGACCTCTTTGTGCCATGCGCCACGATGCATTATGCATTCATCGTGGCATATGGCCATTTTCTGTACTTTATCAGACATGAAATGAGACAGGAAAAATAGAAGAGAAAAGAGAGAAAGAAGAGACACATCACAGCTCTGCTAGCATTTATTTGAGGATCACGTTGAGAGTATTTTAAAGGCTAAAAATACCCAAGGTAAGTATCATACTCATTAATCTCCTTTTTGCTTCCATATTTATGAGTTTATGGTTAAAGTTTGATAATAGAAGTGAGATTTCAATCCATATAGGTTATAGGTCTAAATTTATTGACTCAAATGGAGTTAATAGGGGTAGATTAGAGTATTTAAACCTAGGTATAATAAGTTTTAGTGTCTTGAGTTGTTGGACACATAAATGTCTAAAAATCTCATTTATTATTGGTGATTGGAAGTTTGTGATCCCATTAATAGAGATTTAATGGCTCATTTATGCTATTGAGGGCTAAAAGTAATTATTAAACCTAATGGTTAAGCTCTACCTTTTGTAAAGTGAAGGTTGGGCAATTTAAAAATAGAGATTGAAAGTTCAAATGTTTGAGTTTATTGTGTTAATGGAATTCAACTTAGTTGATTATAGTTTTGGCTCTTGGTCACCTATTGGAGTGAAAATTCAAAATTAGAAGCTAATTGATTGAGGGGTAAACCTTTAAACTCTCAAGATTTGAGGTAATCGGGGGAAAAATTTACTTTGGGTAGTTATATGTTAATTGATTGTGAATGTGAAATTGTAAATGCTTACATGTATGGGATTGATTGTTTAAGTAAGAACTATATATTAGCTTCTTTAAGTGCATGAAAAGGCTATTTTTGAGCTTGAAAATACAAGTGCAAAGTTAAGAGGATTGTATTATAAATATGCCTTTATTTTTTAGAAATGAATGTTATGATGTGTAGAAATAGTATTGTGTTAATAAGAAATGAATTTTGAGAAAAAGATGAGAATATACACTTAGGTAACGCAAGGTCATAAGCCCAACATGATTGTTGTAATAGTGAGTATATGAAAGTGAAAAGTGAGAACAAGTGAGTATGGTTTATGGCGTGATCAGTGGCATGAGTTCGCCTAAGGATTTGGGAGTAGAGAAAATTCATATGGTAATTAAGCTGCCCTTTGGTGCACGGGGGCTATAGCCTTGTCCCACTATTTGTTAAAGGACTATCCCATATTTTGTCGAGGGACTAGAACCTAGCTATCTCTACCAGTTCAATATGGAGAATAGCCTAGGGTATGAGACACCCCAAGGATTCAAGAATGGGGGAAGCCGTGGCCCGAGAGTGAGTCTTGCAATCTTTAGCTGGGTCATACCTCAAGATTAGTAAGTTTGGGTAGTCCAGTCACACAGACGGAGCCCTAATCAGTGGTATAACCCATGGTTTCAATTTGAAAAAATAAGGAGGATATAAGGTTGGTTGACGTGTCACACGTGCTAAGTGGTGGCAAGTCGCAAGAGCATGAGTCTTGTCTTATATATGAGAATATGGTGACAATGCACCTAGTTATGTAAGTAAAGAAGTTATAGAGTAATAATGATAAAATGTGATATATGGGGACATGTTTTTATAAATTTGATCTCCTTGTGCATGTATTTATTTTATAATTGATATATAATTGCATAGGGTAGGTTTAATCTTGGTTATTGAGTAGCTAGACTTACCCCTTTTATTTAATACTTTTCAGGTTCCAACTTTAATGTTAAAAGGAAGAAGACTACAGAGGTGGGGAATTAGCATATTCCTTCCGTATTCCTCTAGTTTAGCTCTAAAATGTGTAATAGTATTTGAATTGCCAATTTTATGATGCATATTACCTCACTTGTACTATTTTGGTTGTTAAAAATGTTAGGGCCCTTAACCTTTGTTTATGTTGTCATGTATATATTTATAAGGTCAAAATACTAATGCAATTATAGAAATAAAGTTTTGAGCATGTTTTGAATGATTTGAGTTAAATGTAATGGCAAATTACCTCCCTCTTTGTTTTTAGTAAAATGGGGTTGAGAGGTAAATTTTTGTTATATTGATATTTTGGTGCTTGTGACATGTTGTACTGGTAGTCCTAAGTTTATTGGACATTATCTAGATATTAGAAAAAGCTTTTAGCACTTGTTGAGGGTTTTGGACACCAATTTTGTGTAAAAGTGTTAAAAAGTGATTAAAATATGTTTAGGTGTCCAACTTCCTAGTGTGACTTATTTTGGAAGTAAAACTTATGCCATTATGCCATTAGTTAATACAGGAAAAGAGCTTTTCGTAGACACTTAGATCACGTTATTTGGACGTTGGATGGAGAATCGGGGCGAGTTGAAAGTTCCTCAATTCTGCTGTCATTTTGATAGCAGAACCAGTGAAAAATTCGTGCAACACTCTATGGCACATAGTGCCTAAGCTGCGGCATGTGGCATAGAGAGCACTTCACCGCGGTGCAGAGTGCGTCCACCGTGGCTCACTGCTCTGTATTTCAATGCATAATTTGTTTTCAACCGTTTTCAACTCCTTTCACTCCTCTGAGGTATCTCATGCTTTCGAAACTTATTTTTACTCTAATATGAAAAATTTTGATTGATTTTAATTGTTTCTATTTAGAAAACTTGGGATCCCTTACTTTTAAATTAAACCTTTGGTAATCACTTTTCAGAGCTAATCCCTCGATTTTAATGAGCTTTATTCATTAAATGTGTTTTGTGGAGTATGAGCATTACAAACTTGGTATTATAAGTTATATGAATTTTATATCAAATTTGCTACCATGATTCATATTCAGTTTTCTAAAGCCATAAAAAATTTTCATTGCAGTACTGCTTTGGAATATCATGACACTAGATTACTCAACTTTCTTGATTCTTAGAGTACTATTTCTCAATATTCTTATTCTCACACTTCTCAACAGAATGGTTATGCAGATCAAAAACACCATCATTTCTTGATTTTATCATAGCATTGCTCATTTTCTCTTCTTATCTTGAACGATTTTAGGGTAAAGCAACCTTAACCTCTGTCTTTTACATTAATTGACTCCTGTCTCTTATCAATTGTGACACTTTTCCTTTTGAGCATCTCCATAATTATCCTCTCGATTATAGTTTTTTGAAAGTCTTTAATTGTGCCTATTTTGTTCTTCTCCCATCTTATGAGACAAACAAGCTTCAAGCTAGTTCTTGTGTTTGTTATTTTCTTGTTTATGATTTTGAACATAAGGGTTATCATTGTTGAGATCCTTTCTCTCACTATTTTACATTTCTTAACATGTTTTCTTTTAGGAAAATATCAAGTTTTTGTCTCTAATCAATCTCTTATCATTCTTATCTTCCTCACCTCTTATTTTTATAGATATTTCAATTGATTTTTTTTTCTAATGACTCAGGTACAAACTTTTCTACTAAGTTTGTTTTAATGACCGATACCGTGCCTGCTCCAGATGTGCTTGCTATCACCTCTAGTGCTTCTTCAGCATAAGTCAAACCTACTAAGTCTATATCATCCACAAACTCCCAACCTATTCGTGAAAGAAATCCTCCCATTTACCTCAATGACTAGCATTACTTTTCCATCATTCTCTCATTTTAGGAACCTAAATCTTTTATAGAAGCCTCTCATGATCCCCTCTGGCAGAAAGCTATGGCTGAGGATTTATAGGCCCTAGAGAAAATGCATACTTAGAATCTTATTGATCTTCCTCCTTATAAAACTTTTATTAGATACTGATGGATCTATAAGAATAAGACTCATTTTGATGGCTCTTTAAAGCAACATAAGGCCAATTAAGGTTTTACTCAGGAGTATTGTATCAATTATGAGGAGCTTTTATGTAACAGCCCTCCACTCTCCCCCCAGGCCCCACAACAAGGGCGACCCCACCCCTTACGGTGAGCATCAGGAGACAAAGGCTTCCCCGCAGTAGTGTGCAGGATTATTCCCCTTGCGGAGAGCCTCCCCAGGTTCGATCCTCCAACCTCTCCTACATAACAAAGTTGAGGCTGAACCTGGTACCATTGAGTCAACTTGACTCAATGGTACCAGGTTCAGCCTCAACTTTGTTATGTAGGAGAGGTTGGAGGATCGAACCTGGGGAGGCTCTCCGCAAGGGGAATAATCCTGCACACTACTGCGGGGAAGCCTTTGTCTCCTGATGCTCACCGTAAGGGGTGGGGTCGCCCTTGTTGTGGGGCCTGAGGGGAGAGTGTCCAGCGCTGGGAAAAGACCTCGGGGAGGCGGGGTGACCCAGAGGGCTGTTACAGCAAGTGTTCATTGAGTGTGGTCGGATGGTTGGTGTAAGCTATTGGCACATGTGCTTGAGTTGGGACATCCTATTTGTGAGATTTTGTGAAAAAGTAGTTAAAATGAGTTTTGGTGTCCAACTATTTATAGGAAATGAGTTTAACTGTGAAACTGGTGCCATTAGCTAGAGCTAGGAGAAAGCTCCATATAGATACCGGAACCATCTCAATCGAATGTCGAACAGAGATTTAGGACACGTTGGAAGTTCGCGCCCTGTGCCATCAAATGACAACATTGATGTTGTCAAATTTCGTGTAATACACCATGGCACATGGCACAGAGAAGACACGCCACGACGCACATGATACTTTCTACACAAATTCTATTTTTGAGTTTTAAAACTTATTATTTTGGGTCTCAATCAATTTTCCAGCTTTCGCTTTACTTTCAAAACTCTGATTTGGACTTATTAAATCATGTTTGAGATTTAAAATGTTGAGATTAGGATTCTTTTAACAGAATTTTGAGAAATTCCTTTTATAAAATTTTAATTTGATAATCTTTTGAGGATTAAGCCCTATGTTGCCATGATTTAGAGTCAATTGCGGTTTAATCTCAGGAAGGTTACAATTATCGCAGGCAATAACGATACAGGAATCCAGGAGCTTAAGACATATTTGGGCTAGTAATTTGAAAAAAAGGATATTGGTAGACCGAACTATTTTCTTGGGCTTAAGGTCCACCATAGGAGAGATGGTATATCTCTTTCTCAGGTTAAGCATGCCATTGATTTGATATCCCAAGCTCAGCATTCTGACAAAGAGGTTGAAAATACTCCTCTTGAGCCGAATGTTCATTATGCTTTCACTTATAGCACTTTATTAGATAATCTTACTTGTTACTGCTAGCTAGTTGGGAGCCTCATCTATCTTACTGTGACCTGTCCTAACATTGCTCATGTAGTCTATAGTGTCAGCCAATTTACGTCGGGACTTTGAACTACTTATTATGCAGCAATTCTTTGAATCATTCATTATATCAGAGGCACTTAATATAATGGGCTTCACTTCTTTGCTAGCTCCTCTTTTGCATTACAAACTAACTCTAAATGCTGATTGGGGTAGTGTTCGTGATGATTCACAACCTACAACTCATTTTTGTATCTTTCTTGGCCATTCTCTTATCTCTTAGAGAAATAAGAAGCAAACATTAACCTCCTGCTCTAGTACTAAATCGAAATACCATGCACTAGTAGACACGATCGTTGAGGTACTTTAGCTTCATTAGTTACTTGATGAACTAGAAGCATCTTAAAGCTTCTCCATAAACATATATTGTGATAGTCAAATTGTGATCAAAATTGCTCACAATAATATGTTTCATGAGCAGACCAAATATATTGAAAATGTTTATCACTTTATTCGACAACATGTTTATAACACCATTTGACTTGTTCCAATTTGAATTAAGCATTAGCCAACAGATTTGTTTACGAAATCCTTTCATCCAAGCTGCTTTCATTTCTTAGTAAACAAACTCAAATTGCTCTCTCTTAAGCTATATCTTGAGTTTGAGGGAAATGTTATCTAAAATATTCTTCATATATATTTTATCATTATTATATATACATTTTAATCATGACTAAAAAAATATTATTTAATATTATTATATAATTATTATTCATTATTGTATTGTTTATTTTTTAATGTAAATAACATACCCTTCACGTCAGCAATACGCACAACATTTTCCAATTCTTCTTCAGTTTTATTATAGAGATTGAGCTGACGTGCTGCTAGAACCACACTTTAAAAGCGAAACGCTTGGAAGTTCATACGAAATTGATTAAAATGCTAGTGATGGACTAGACGACGTGCAAACTCTTGCGGAAGTTCCCTTGATTTGTCCATTCACGTATTTGATAGATATAGGAGGGCCCATCATCTTTGAACTTATAGTGAATCACGTATAGATTATAACTTTCGAAACGCGTCCTACTCCAGACTAAGATCAGCAAATCATCATGGACTGTACGCGTGATTCTAGTAACGAATAACAATGACAAATATGCGGCATCATTCAACGGATTGCACCATAATAATGCTCCAACACAGCCTATTAATACAGAAGTAAAAAGGTTCCAGAAAGATAAGCATCATCAAACTAAAAGCTCTACAAGAGGCCAGCGCCACTCAGTTAAAGACTAAAAAGTACTTATAGAAGTTGACTACCAACTATGCTATTGACCTTTGGAAGGGGCAACAATTAAGGGAGCATGAATATTTTTTGAAAGTAGGAGATGGACTTGTCATCAAAAGGCCGGTGTTCAGATCAGCTAAACAATGGCTATAGTCCATTTGCTACTCGTCATCTTCCTCCTGCACCCGAGAACATTAAAGCCAATGGGATATTGATTTTAAGAGTTTCATGGACACAGAACTAAACTAACAATACTTTAAATTTAAGCAAACCTCATCGCTGCCCTCCTCATCTCCTCCCTCCGCATCATTCACCTCAGACATTGACTTCTCAGATTCTTCTTCTTCTGCAGCATTTGGACCTTCCGCCTAACAAGCCACGCAAGGAAAACACGATAAGTACAAGCTGGAAAAGTAAACCATGATACTAGTACAAAAACACGTGTTTCGCAATGACGCACCTGTCGCTTGTTATAGGCTTTCATATTCTTCTCGTAATCAGCCTTTCGTTTCTCTGCTTTAGCAACATAGGGTGCCTTCTCCTAAAATCATCCAAGCTTGTTTTAAATTGAAGAACAAACCACAACACACTCAAGAAAAAATAACAAACAAAAAACAGAGAATACATACAGCATCAGACATGGACTTCCATTTTGCCCCAGCAGCTTTGCCAACCTGACGAATTAAACAATATAAGGTTTGAGAGGCATATCAGCACAACCAACAACAGCTCAATTATTAAATTAATGTCCGGTAAATCAAATGTATAGTAACAACTTACGGCAGACACTGCTTTGTTGTTAGGATTTTCCTTGTTAAACTGCTTCCTAAACTCCTCCCTGTAAGAATAAAATTTAGGAACATGAGGGGGTAAAAGAAGATTGGACTGAGGCAAAAGAAGTTTTAATGTGCCAACAGGCCTCGTGTAGAGGCAACTACTTCTAGCATCCTCCATATGCAGGTGCAATTTGTCATTAAAAAGATCCCAACATTCAAAAACTCTACTGATTCCTTGCCGAAATGGTAAAAGCTTTGACCAGAACTATATCCGGTGGAAACAGGAAAGAGCGCAAAGGAAAATCAAAATGGAAGGATGAAAAAGTAATTACATGAAAACGAAGAAGGCGCTGGCCGGTCTCTTTGGCTTGTTAGGGTCTTTCGCAGCCTTCCCCTTACTTGGTTTCCTGCCTGCCTTGGAGGCGGCGCCTTTCTTATTCACAGCAAGCCTGCCATGGCAAATAGAAGCAGTAACTACCAACTACGAAAGAGCGACATCTGAGCAAGTTGGCCAGAGATGATACAAAACTTCAGATCCCAGATCTTACAGGGCCTGATCATTTTCCTCCTCTTAACCGATCGCTCGAACTAAAGAGCGTCTGCTAGGATTTAAATAACAAAAAAATTTAGGAGAGAATGGTACTTACTTGGCATCAGCTTTCTTAGAATCCGCCTTCGATCTGTCGCCTTTCATGTCGAAAACTGCAGCGGAATAGCCGAATCAGTTTTGGTTCAAAACTCAATCAGAACATAAACGTAGAAATGACAAAAACAAAAGAAAAGGCGTCAAAGATGACGAAGAGATAAGGGAATTATGTACCAGGATAGTGAATCGGAGAGAAGGATTTCCACGAGAGAAACGAGTTGGGGACAAGAGAAGTTGGATGGCTAGGGCTTGAAACGGCGAAAGACGGAGATATTTTAAACCTCTTGAAGGAAATTGAAATTCAATCGCCCGCGAAATGAAATGAACCATGGATTAGGCGGGATTTTAATTCCGCAGCAAATTTTGAGAACAATATGAATATGGACAGAATTTGTGATGAAATATATTATTTAAATCTTAACAGATATTTTTCCATTCCTATTAAAAAATTTAGCAGATACTATAATCCAATTCATTCAAGGACTCTTATTATTTATAAGATAAAAAATTATCTCATTTTCTAGAGTCATGTTTTTATTATTTATCAATTCAATATAAAATTAAAGAACATACAACCACACAAGTATTATAGTGATACTTATTTAATATTTAATAATCAACCAATTTAGTTTTTAATATCTAATATTCTCAGATAAAATTTAAATTAATGATAAATATATTTTTCTCATCACAGATGTTAAGATCATTATTTTGAGTAAGTAGGCAAATTATCCCTAAACTTTTAACCCAATAGCATCATAGATTCTAAATTTATTTATTATGTAAATATTTTTTTAATTTTTAAAAATGATATAATTTGACTTTTGGTGTTAATAAAAGTTAAATTTGGCAGTTAATTGACTAAAAAATGACATAAGTTATCTTAAAAATTACCAAAAAACTTACAATGAAGGGCCTAGAAGTCATAAATAAGGATCCAAAAATTACAAAAAGAACCAAGAATTGTTTGGTCCTTTCCCATAATTTTTAAGATTTTTTTAATATTTTTTAGTTAACTAACAATTAAAATTGGCTTTTGTTAATGGAAAAAATTACATTGTATCATTTTTAAAGGTTGATGGAATCATTTATACAATAAATAAGTTCAAGATTTATGATATTACTGGTTTGAAAGTTCACAAGGTAATTTCATCATTTTTCCTATTATCTTCATTTAATAAATTTATTTTATATTTATTATAAAGGGTTAATATTTAATTTTATCTCATATACTTTTTTTCAGGAGCATTAGGCACCATGTATTTTTAAATGGGGTAAATTTTCTCCTGAATTATTTTTTAAGGGAGCAAAAATTCCCTTTCATTGATTGACCATTTATTCTTTCGTTATACGGTGAGTTGTTATTGCATGAGACCCAAGAAAAGTTGATTTGGCATGGTCAAACCCCCTTTTGACTGGACAGTTGGAATATTTTAAAAATAAAAAAAATGCTTTCTAGGCTGCTTCTTTCCCATGCTCTTCCCCTCCCCTCCTCCCAACCAAACATACCATTAAAGCAGCCCCCCTTCCCACTTCTTCATCCTCTTCGTCTTCTGCCTCCATTGCCCAAGAACTTATGACTTATTTCTTTTCCAAATTCATTGAATAGATCAAGCACTGTTGAACATATGTCGTCGTTCTTCACTGATTGTTGTTGCCATTGATGTATTGCTCAACATCAGTGATTCACATTCAATTGCAAGATCAACTTTGAGATTGCCAACAAGAACTGCTTCTTCGTCTGATATCTATATGTCGCTTCCTCATATCTCTATGGGTTTGCAAATTTATCTTATTTCATTGCATATCCATGGCTTCCTCAAAGCTTCGTTGAAGCTTCTTCCTTATTCTATAGCTTTCATCACTAATCTATGGCTTTTGGTTTATGATGTTCACCAAGTTTTCATGATTTTGTGATAATATTTTATATGTTTGCCAGAGTCCAGAGGCAAGCAAACATTATTTGGTTTTTGTGTTTGCGAGATTATTCTTATTTTTTCTTATCAGTAGCTATATTATCGATTTGTGAGATTTTTCTTGGATTTTTGCTTGAGGTTTGGATCTTGGATGGAACAGGAGTGAAGACACGGGTTGGTGAGAGGAGAGAGAGAGAGAGATGAATTTGGTGAAGGGATGGAGCTTGGAGTGTTTTTTTTTTTTTTTTTTTTTGCGTAAGGAAGCTGCGTTGGAATTCAAGTGGTGCCCACATCTTGCACATCATGGGAGAATAAACGGCCAGTCGATGGAAGAGGGTTTTTGTTCCCTTAAAAAATAGGTCAAGGAAAAATTTGCCCTATTTAAGAATAGATGGTACCCAATGCTCTTAAAAAAAAAATACAAGGACAAACTTGAACATTAACCCTGTTATAAATGTACTTATTATTTTTTTGTTTGCATTTTCAATCAAATTCTTTACACAATATTATACAAAAACAGTGTATGATTTTTGAATGTTGATATTTTGAAAATGTCTATTAATCTTAATATTGTTTTTAATGGTGTGTATTTTATATGAGATAAAATATACTTCTAGTGGGCCTTGTTTATTCTGTGCTCCCATGAATATCTGCTCCAAATGCTATCAGGATTTTTGTTTCAACGAACAAGAGGGTGCGGCAGGCCGCCATTCATCCATGCATGTGCGGACGGAGGATAGTTTCCTCCAGCTATTTTCTGACCTTGCGGAGATTATTTATGGTCTTCAAATTTGCTGGGACACACGGACCACGAATGTAGAGTGTGCAAGTTTTTATTGATTGTGCTTAAGCTGTCAATTTACTTACAAAATATCCGCACTCTTTTACAGACACATAGATGATGCCAAAATTATTTTGTATAGGAATGAAAATGCTTCTTCAAATCTCGTGTGTGAGGAAGCTGATCTGGCCACCGTTTTTTTTTTTGCAGGTAAGTTTATAATTTTTTATCAACTACCACTTACCGTGTATAAAGGAAGTGGATGATTATTTATATTTTAATTTTAATTAATTGATGCATATTTTATTTTTAAAAAGTCGAAATGGTCGTGTCTTAAGTGGTAGCAAAGAGAACGTGGTCCAAAGGCTTTTAATTCCATGACTGATAGCGAAGGTAAGGGGGCAATAGCATTCAACAAGAATCAAGTCGTGTGGGAAGTGAGAATTGAACATTCTTGGTATACAATTATCACGCTCGATTTATCAATATGACTGTGAACATGCATTATTTGAAGGGGACTTTCATCACTCTGGGAAAACTTCAATGGTATATATTTTTGGTTTTGGCCTTTTGAGTATGAATTGTCTAGTTATGGGAGGGGGGAGAAAGGAAATTGATATTGTGATGAAATAATTCATGTGGCTGGATTCAAAATACTAACAATGGTAATAGTAATAGATCAGTGCTTGATCTCAGTTACACTTTTAGAAAAGTAAAATAAGCGTGTAGATTTAGACAGCTCAATGAATCTTGGACATGACAATTGAACGTTGGTTCGTCTACTCTTTATCATCTCCCAATCTCAATCACCATGCAAGTGAGCGGAATATGGATGGAGTTAGATTAATTATTTGGCGATATACATTCAAAACTTCAAGTTATGTGAATGCTTCTAAAAATGAAGGAAACAAAAAATCTGCCTCTCAAATCCCTCCTTCATCGCTTTAACAAGGGTGGAAGTGGCGTGGGTATGTTGATCTTGATTTTCATCTCTTGGGCTACTCATGTTTTTTTAGAGGAGTGACTTCATTTTTCTTTCAACACAATTTTTAAAGCATACTTGATTGTAACTTTCAACATTAATAATGGAGATCAAGATACTTAGATATACATTTGAATATTGCACTTTCACATTCCAAACACACTTTCTCACTTTTGGGATATAAAAATTGTTTGGATATGGTTCAATAAAATAAATATACTTTCTGAAAGTTTTTTTGGGATGAGCTAAATGTGCTTTCTTAAAAGCTCTATTTTGTTATTTTGAAAAATAGATTTGAAAAGGAGGATCTTATTTGACCATGCTATCTTAAATTTAATTTCTTATCTTTTTAAAAAATTAATTCATTAAAAATATAATTATCATTTAAAATAGTAATAATTAGATATCAAGTTTTAGTATTATATATTGAATAATTAATTAAGTTAATTTTTAGCATTAATATGTAATAAAAATTATAAATCTTTATCACATTTTTTAAAATTACAAAATTAAAAAAGTACAAATAATTATAGATTAAGTTTTTAGCATTATATACTAAATTTTATATTATTTAAAATTTTTATCATATTTTTTAAATATTCCTATATTACATTTGTGTAATAGAAGTTACAACTATCATAAATCCTGTGTCATTTTTTATAATTGTATAGTCAAAAGTATATCACTTCATAATCTAACGCAACTTTCAGCATACTAAATTGACTGTTGAGAAATATCTCTAGATATAAATTACATTACATTAACTAACTTTTATCAAAATAAACATTTATTAAATAAACTTTTAATAAATTTAA
Source organism: Prosopis cineraria (assembly GCF_029017545.1). Taxonomy (NCBI): domain Eukaryota; kingdom Viridiplantae; phylum Streptophyta; class Magnoliopsida; order Fabales; family Fabaceae; genus Prosopis; species Prosopis cineraria. The sequence continues at coordinate 30,971 of NW_026556723.1, forward strand.
AACCAAATACATAATGATGGCATAAAGAGTCAAAAAACGAGGGTCATTGGTTAAGGGTTCCACACGAACTCGCTGTGGGGGGTTGAAGCCCAGTAGTTAAAGCAAGGACCAGGCACGTGAATGAAATTTTCCAAGGCATGTAAGCTCTCCACGAAGCTTGCCACTTATTATTGTGTTGATGAGCTTAGAGCCACCTGAAGGTCAGGAGCCATCTTGACATCATTGAGTCAAAGGTCATCGTCTACTTTCATTTTTATGTTTTTAAATAGTCTCTTCTTTGCTTTAGATAGCCAATTGCAAAAACCTTTATATAATTGGCACGTAGAAAAATATTATACGAGGATGAAAAGAGAATGCGCCTGTCATTCTTTTTATACGTTTCATGTTTAATTCGCATAAAACAACTTTATAAGTATCAAACATGCAATTACTTTCTTGATTTTCCATGATCGTTTCCCAAGTTAAAAACTTGCCTTGTTTATGTGCTTGTCAGTTGAAAGCAAACTAATCTTGTTTAGTCCAGTCCATATATTTATCAGATAGGCATTTAAATATTTTTTTTTCTCATCGACAAAAGGAATTTTATATCCTTCTCATTTGTGAGCATGTATTTTATTTTTTGGGTTCATTTATAATTTAGACCTTAAACTATATGTTCATGAGCGATTTGAATCATGTGCTTGTGATTGGTACATTTTGATTCTGAACAATTAAAGTTGGTGCATCCTTACCTCTACTGTTAATTTGAAATCAACGACAATTACTTTTTAAACAACCCACAACGTTCTCTCCCTGTCTCTGGCTCTCCCTTCCTCTCCTCTCCACCTGCCATGTTGGAATTATGGTCAGACAAGTGAATAGCAGCATCCCGGTCATGTTCAAGGAGGTGTCTAATCTCATTTAGTACTTGGTGTCCCACTCATGGCTAACTCTAGTTTCCTGTAAAGCTTCCACCACCTCCCAACAGTCACTCTCAATAATGATATTCCTCACACTTCGGCAGAAATGCAAATGGCATCATCATCTTATACATGAACCCACGGATGAATTGCCCCTCATGATTTCGAGCTAGTCCCCCACAGCACATGTACCAGTTCTTAGACAAAAGGACCCATCCATATTGAACTTCGTAGTGTCCTCCCTCAGGAGGCAACCATCCTGGTCGCTGAGATTCACTGATGCTTGACTCAACCAGATTCGGTTTGCTCCAGCTAAGACAGCCTGAGTACAAGCCACAATCTCATCACCCTTACATTGGCCACCCTTAAATATTTTTCATTCCTAGTCAACCCAAATGGTTTCTACAGTGCATCGCGACAACTTTCTTAGAGTACCTTGTGTTCCACTCCAGCCAGGCCATAATGCTTCAGAGTTAAAGAAC
>NW_026556724.1:0-32349 GCF_029017545.1 Prosopis cineraria
ATGCTACTTTATTATGATAGACATTATTATACTAATCTTCTAACATTCACATAGATAAAATAGTAGCAGGACCTTGATAGCTAACCCCAAAGAATAATTCAACTTTCAATATGCTTCAATCTTTTAGATTAAACGGCATCAGGTGATTAAGTATATTCCTAGCGTAAGGCATATTTCAACGCTAGCTATTTAATTTAAATATCATTGAAGAATCTTGTTCTGAAACTGCACGGCAAAAAAAAAAAAAACAAAATAGAAAAGAAAGGCATCCATATAATAAATATTAATTGTGAGGTTTGTGCAACAAGAATAACACGAAAAAGTAACATAGGGGATTAAGATCAGAGTTAAAAATACATTATTCTGGCATGGATTCTGAAGCAACATATGTGCAATAATTATACACTGATTTTTAAATCAATGATCTGAGCAGGAAAAACTTCTGAAGGAATCACTCTAACTAAAGCTAGGAATTTCAATAAGATTAAAGAATTCATATATGAAAGTAGATGTTTACTTTGATTCCATGAACTGATCGCGGTATTTTTTCTAGAAGCACCAGTGCTGAGTGGAGGAAGAGGTTTGTGCCTAACACAAATACATGGACATGAGAGTGAATTGTTTGAATTGGAGATAAAAAATAATGGCTGCATAAGAGGCAAGGGACATACGGCATAACCATAGCCCCCGAGGAGTGAAATTGCAAGGACCAGTAGCACCACTCCCTTTTGAGCTTTGGTACAAAAAGACCCTCCAGAACATCTTTGGCATTAGGTTTTGCATACCCAAGTTCAGCAAAAAAGCACGTGGCATTGTAACCAACCAGAAATAAAACACAATCAGAAAATGCAATCAAGAAAAATCAAATTTCCTCACCTAGTTAAACACACCACAAAAAAAAAAAAAAAAGCTCATGATGATCTCATATATAATTTTGCCTAATTATCCATCCAGTAACAACCATGGACTTGTTCAGCATGCGCAAATTCTCTCTATGAAGTCAAACAGTCAGGGGGCCCGGGGGCTATTGAATAAAAAACTACCCCATATTGTTTTATGCTAAGAGGATCAATGTACTGAGCCCTGTTAAAAGAACACCAATCCAAACAGGTATTTGAAGAGCATTTTCAATGCAAAGGCTGTTCCTATCACTGCATATACACAGTAAAAGCGAGATAATATAAATATACGTCCTAGATAGACAAGACAATGAGGAAATAGTAATTTGTGTTTTCACAAGATCACAATTCACCCACCCTATTTCATTACTATTTTTTCCACATAAGTGTGATATAGGTAGCTCAATTCATCCATTACTTTTGGTTACTGAACATGTTTAGATAAATATTGTTTTTTTTTGAAGCATTCTTAACAGCTACACAAGATTAAATTACCTTCAGGAATGTCGCAAGCCACTATGGCAATTTCAGCAATAACCCATAAGATGAAGTTTGTTGACCGCGGATATTCAGTTCTACAGTGCTCTGCTAAATGTTTTCCTGCAAAAAGAAAATACAATTAAAATAATTGGAGAAAAAGAAGCACATTAACATACATGAATATATCATTTTTGTCTGGTTAAAGGTGAAAGTTTGATTAAATCAAGTACCAGTTACAACTCCTAAATTGGCTGCCATTGATTGAATTATAAGAGCAGCACAAGAGGCAACCAATATAATCCAAAGTAACTGAAAAAAATGCATGCAAGATGCGTGAGTTGAACATTCTAACATCATATATATCATCTAAGACACTAATCTTATTTAAAGACAAAGTCAATTGAAAGAAAGTCCACCAAAAGATACCTCATATTTATATTGTGCCCCTGACTGAAGATCCGTTTCAACTGGAATTTGGTATTAGAACATAATAAGCAAACATATCTTAGAAATGTATTTCCCTAAATTAGATTAGGAAACCATTGAAGAGGGAAAAAGAAAACTCTTACAGTTTCCCGGGTCTATATATGCAATAGAAACAAGAAAACCAGGACCCATATATGCAAATAAGTTTTTCCAGCTTGTTTTCTGCAGAAGAGAATCATACACAAATCATGGTCATTGTGCAAATTGCTTTGGACACCAATTTAACTACAAGACTTAATTCAATGTAATTTCTAATTTGTCACTAACTGAAAGAAAATGTCAGGGGAAAAAGAAAAGAATCTTTAACATCTTAATATTGTTTTCCAAGTTTCAACTCATGGGGTCTTTCACTCTGTCACTCTTTGTTTTATTGAAGGGTTTGCTATGAAACTGTTACCAGGGGGCTGATTACTTGTTGATTATTCACATAAACCTCATATTACAAGCTTTATAACTATTTGAAGAGTGATACACATATGTGCTTATGACACTTCTGTATGTTGACTTATGCCGTTAACACTGTAAGTCCATCATATGGACTTATGACATGAAATACAACGTCATTGATAAGTAACTTCACTGTAACTGAAAAGATTAGTCATAAGCAAACAGAGAGAATAAAGACTTAAAGCTGCGAATCACTAGGCATCATTATCAAATCAGCAATATGGCAGCTAACCAGCAGAAAGAAAACTCGCAAACAAATTTTAAATATCCATTTTACATGCGATAGAAAATTAAAAACTATGATGAATCAAGAAAGGAGTTTGATAACTCACATCAGGACGACAATTTGTTCAGTGTCTGAGTTTTCGATCAGAGGAGCATCGGAAGAGCTTCGGTTTCCAGTGCTCAAAATGAATTGCGGCTGTCTAGATGCTGAACCTGTGAGAGCCATATTCTCTGTTCTCCTGTTCCTTTCTGCCTCTAATACTGACAAAAACAAATACTCTTAAATGAACGAATATCACACAATAGAGATCCGATCAAAGCGAATAATGAAATCCAAGAACTAGCCCCACTATCTTTTTTTTTTTTCCGCGGCGAGAAAATCCCACTACAATCTGAAATCCCCACTTCAAGATTCGTAATAAAAATGTAATCCTTTTTCTAATCCAGAAGCAAAAACAGAGCCCAACTCGGGTCGCTACATCTACTTGACAGAGTGGAGGATTTAAGCGGGGGCGAGGTTATCATTTTCTCGGGAACCAAGCAGGGAAATAGATTACAGGAAAATAATTCAAAATCTAATAATCATTGATGGAGCAGAGAAAATAAGATTACAGGAAAATAATTCAAAATCTAATAATCATTGATGGAGCAGAGAAAATAGCGTACCAATAAGGTGGTCAGTGAAGGAACATGGAAGCAGCTCTTGAAGAAGCGACAATGGGCGCCGCCGATCTTGTGCAATATAAGACTCTCTCAATTGTTGTCGTAGAATTAAGCTGCGGATGTCTGGTTTTATAGTTCTCTTGTTTCCGCCAAGTCGCAATCCCTCGGGTCCAACCACTCCTCGCAGAAACAAAAGCCGTGTCAACTAAACTGTCTTCAGTGTTCTTTGAACCCAAAAGGCACGAAACATAAAATGGTTTATATAGAGGCAAAACAGAACAGTGATGGGAGAGTGACTCCTCCTTCATCTTCGAACTTAGATTCTCATTTCTCAATGGAACTCGTCATGTACCTCCTCGAAGGAATATGTGACCGGGAGAATGACATTTAAGGCTTGTCAAGGAAATTGATTGTAATAAAGATCCATTAATTTTGTATTGGAGATTATCTCATAAAAATACATTCATATCTGGATAAATTGATTTACTGGCTAAACAAATCTTATACCATAAAATACAAACTAAATTTCTAAAAATTTGACAATATAATCGATTCATATTAATATATAAAAAATTTATTATTAATATAAGTAATTTATTATTAAAAATTTAACAATATACAAGAGGTTTGTAATTGATATTCAATGATATATCATTAATAAATAATGTATAATAAACTAACTATAATATAAAATATAATAAATATTAAACTTGCTTAGCTTGACCATATAATATGAACTATATTTGCAAAAGCTCTTATGTATTATTATTAAAAGTTGAGCCTTAACCTTTTTTTTTTTTGGTTGGGATTTAGAGTTTAACAAGTTAAGGTTAAAGTTTTTTATATTTCTTTAAAAATTTAATAAGTTAAAGTTTAATTTTTAATAACAATATTTATTTTTTCACTAGATAATATTTGACAAAAACTGATGGGTTCTTATTAAGAGAGCCTCAAATGTTATTCTCCTTATGTGATTCTTGTTGTCAGTGATTTAATAAGATATTAATTAATCTTTTAAACAAAATTCTTATTTAAAGTTGTTAATTATAAAAAATAATGTAATGCAAATTTAATTTTTTTTATTTAAATATATGGAAAATCATAAATTATTTTATTTTTAAATAAAATTAATAACTTAATCACTTCTCTTTAATTCCATCAAGATGGTTAGATATATCTTATAAAAAGAATGGGAGGATGTACACATTAGGAAAAACAAACCGTTTAATGTATAAACAAACATTTTATCTTTCTATTTTGCCCGCAACAAAAAAGAAGAGTTTTTTTTTTACCCTATTTCACCTTGAGCATATGGATAAGGATTGTAATATTGCCACTGGTTGAATAGGCTAGTGGACTTTCGTTTCGTTATTTTTCAAAAAGGCAAAAGCATTTAACGTTATCCTTTGTAATATGTTCACTGTAAATGAGCTACTCCTTTATTAAAAAATATAAAATATTTTTAATCTTTTTAAAATATGATCATTATTTTTTTAAATATTTTATTGATAGTGACTTTTTATTTATTATAAGGTGTTTAATAGAGGTAAATACAGAAAAATAGAGTTAGTTTGAAAGAAGGTAACTATTTATTGGAGTGAGATTCAGTTAAAAATGTCTTATATTTTTTAAAGGAGAGGAGCATATATTTCCTCCACCTCAAATTATAAAATACTTTTAGAAAAAATTTAACATTTCAAAATATAAAATATTTTAATAAAAATAATATTTTATCAATGATATTTTTTAATATTATCCTTCCCATATATTCTCTCTCTTTAATATTTTTTATCAATAAAGTATTAAATAAAAAATATTTTTAAAAGTTTATATTTTTTCTTGAAAAAGTAAGATGGTAAACTGTATTTGATGAGCTGTTAGCAAAAAAATATATATATATTTAATAAACTTTTTAATATGTGAGATTTCATTTAAAAGTGTCTTATAATTTAGAATTAAAAGAGTAGTATTTACTCCCTCCAATAAAAAGTATGAAACAATATTTTTAACTAATTTCACAATGATCAAGAAACATAATTAAAATTTATTGATATTATTAAATTAAAATGATAGTAATAAATATAATTTCTTTCTAAAATTACTCTATTGAAAATCAATCTATCTTAATCATCTTTAATTTATTTTTTATAGTATAATTTTTCTCCACGATACAATTATTTAGGACATTTGTGAAAATAAAGAAGAAAAATTTAATATTATTGAAATTATCCAAGCATCCTCCACCCCTTTAGTATTATAAAGCTTTTTTTTTTTTCAATGTATCATATTAGAAATATAGATATTATAGGTTTTTTAAGATACAATTAGTAAAATTTTTAAAAAATATCCTTAATTAAGGGTGTAATAATTAATTATTTCTAATTAAAATATCCTATTAAATAAAGAGGAATGTGGAAAGAATGTATAATTTTAAATATAATTAACTAATTCATTAAAAAAATATGATCCAATTAAAAGTACTTATAATATTGAATAGAAGAAGTATTATCGTTTGGACTAATACTAGCAAATAGAAAATGTTTTATATTTTAAAATGAATGGTTATTACTTTCTATTGAAAAGTGAAAAATGGAATACATTAAATTAATTCTGTTGATTAATTTCAGACTCTTAGTCGTTGAATTCTTGTAGTCTTTTTTTTTTTTTTGACCAAAATTCTTGTAGTCATTGAATTTATCACTTTTTAGCCGCCTAACCTAAGAATGGAATAACATGACGTGTAATGATTAATGAACATAATTGTCCTTTAAATGGTAAGACGAAATTATTTATTTATGAGAATAATTTGAGAGAAAAAATGGCAACTGGTCCAGGGAAAATACAGAAACAATGACAATAAAGTTTCAAAATAGATAATTTACAATAGTTAAGTTCTTGGCCAAAATTTTTTTAAAAAAAAATTGTAAATATTAATTCAAATAATTGCAAATAAAAATTTGAGTTGTAAATTGAAAGTTACATTTAGAACTTAAATATTTTATTTTAAAATTCCTGAATTTGCAACTATTTAATCAATATCTACTATTGATTTTACAAAAAAAAAATTAAAAACTTAACTGTCATAAATTTATTATTTTAAAACTTTAATATCTTTTTAATGTGAATGCATAACTTTAAATAATAATTATTTGAGAAAGATGGTTGTATTTTGTTTTGCCAAAATTATATTATTATTTACAAGTGGAGATGCTATAAAATCAATGTGTTTATATATATATATCCAAAAGCCTTTTTACGGATAATAGAGATTAATTTTTCCCAAAACACGAAGGCAAATGGCATATTTATCTCAGCAAGATTTGCTTTTCTTTTTTGTTTAAGCTGAACAAATAAAAGATACTCATAGCATATTCTTCAGCTTTTGTTCTTATCTATTTAAATATTTCCCATATGGGAGACATAGAGGTTTTAAGGAGATTCATTAATTTAAATTAAATTTTAAATGTTAAATTTTAAAAATCTAGAACTTCAATTATTAATTTTACAATTTTATTATAATAAATTTGTAACTTGTATTTCAAATTTTAACAACAAAAATAAATTTATTTATTCTTCACTCATGTTAAAATTTAAAAATAAATTATAAATTCATCACAATAAAATAAAAAAAATTGATAATTGAAGTTGTTTGATTCCTAAAATTTAGTACTTAATACTTAATTTAAATTAATCAATCCTTTTGATACCTATATGTTATTCTTCCTTCTGAGACTCCTTTTTAAGTAACTTGGCATAGTTTTTTATTTTAAGTATATTTCTATTGGAAAAAAAAAAATCTTCACATCAATCATCACGCATAATAATATTTTCTCATTTTATAATACTCTTTTTATTTAAAAATATAAGATATTTTTTGAGAGATTAGATGTTAGAAAATGTAAGATATTTTTAATTTTTTAAGATATAATCATTGTCTTTTTTTTAAAGCACCTTTATTAATAATGACTTTCTATTTATTGTAAGGTGTTTAATAAGAGTAAATATAAAAAGATATGATTAATTTAAAAATAGACAACTATTTTATTGAAGATAAAATTCAGTTAAGAATGACTTATATTTTTTAATAAAAAAAGTAAAAATTATTGTTATTGGCTAGGAATATGTATGTTGTATTATAAAAATATAAAAAAAAAATATAAATATGGATAGAAGATAGGGAATTAAAGAGAGAGAGAGAGAGAGAATAAAGAGAGAAGCACGGGAACCGTAGAAAGTGGGGAGGAAGGGAAGAATACTGGGAGAGGATTACCGGGATGGATAGGGAGCCACGTGGCAAAAAAGGGCTAGAGTGGACCCGCTTGGCATGAGGAAGAACTGTACAAACCGGTATCGTCGTGTGCAGTAGATCCTCTTCGCAGAGGGCCCCACATTATCGTACTTTGACTCTAACCATCGCTCGCAACCCATGCCACCTGGCTTTCTTCATCATGCCATATTTTCTGAACATTTATTTGTGTGATTTTTACTCTGCATTACTACAGATTTAAGTGCTCGTCGTCCCAAATTATACTCACACCTACCCAACTAAAATATAAAATATTAATAATTAATTTATAATTTTTTAAAATATTATTTAAAATTTAAATTTTTTTAAAAAAATTATATATCTTTTCAATTTTATTTTCATTGAATACTATATATAAGTGTTTTGATAATAATAATTAAAATTATAATGTATCATTTTTTTAAAAAAGAATAATAAATTAAATGATGGTATAGGTGAAAAAATAATTATAAAGTTACATAATGTCCTTATTTTGGACCAAATAACGTTTTAAAAAATATCTTATATTATGATGTGAAAAGAGTAAGATACTTTTAATAATAATTTTTCTTAACATTTAATAAAGATAAAAAATAAAAGTAAATATAAAAAAGTGAAATTTTAATCAAAATTAAACTTCTGCTTCTATCCTTAAAGATAAGACCAAGTAGTGTTTGTTTTGGTTTAAATTATGAGAAATAAAGCAATGCATTGATTACATTATTTCATATATACTCTCTTGGGTCCAAATTAGAAGTTTTTAGCAAAATTCTCATACGAATTAAAGTATCCATTTTCATAAAACTATATATAATTTTCTCTTTTTATCCTTAGTCTTAATTAATAATATACTTCATGATAAGTAATAAATATAAGGGCTAAAATGAAAAAAAATACTTTTACATATAATAGGTTGTTTATATTTTGAACTAAAATTAGTTAAAAAAATGCTTATAATTTGGATCAAAGGGAGTATCTCTTTGTTAATTGTAAGGAGAAATTAAGAATCATTAAATATAAGGTATAGCTTATAATTTCAAACATTAAATTGATGTAGTTAATGAGAGAAATTTTAAATTTATGATACATTATTTCGCACCCCAACAAGTTAGTTAATTATCTTTAAAATTAAATAGTATTTTCATGTTAAATTATATTTAATAAAATGTCTCAATTAAAAAATATTAGCAATTACACTCCTAATTAAATGTATGGATTAAAGTTTAATGTTATCCCTGTATTTTTTATTAAGAGTACTGAGCACCTTATACTCTTAAGGGGGACAAATTTTCCTTGAACTATTTTTTAAAGGAGTAAAAACTCTCTTCTATTAATTTTTTGTTCAGTTTGGTCACTTAGCATTGCATTGGGACCCCGGCAAATTAACAATAGTCAGACCCTACTTTTGACTAGCTACATTGCTCTCCCAATTGTTCATCTCTTCTTCATTCTTGTTCCCTCCAGTTGCCAGAGCAACCACATTAGACCTTCATAATCGACGTAGGAAAGAGTGGCATGATAGAGATTGTTGGAATGACAGGAGCCAGGAATAGGCAACTCTCGAGTCTGAGTTGTGCATATAGGTGAGGAGCAAGAAATGGGTAAGTACGAAGAAGAATGAGTCGGGTTGAATGCGACTGGTGAAGTGGCGTTACAACATAGTCTTAAGAGCTCACTCATAATGTCAATGACTATGGAGACATTTTGTGGAGGAGAACATGCTGAAAGAGAAACAAAGTGACTGCCATTATGGTGAACATGAAGCTTATTTAGGGATATTTGGAGATACTCAAAATAAATAAGTTGGGTTTTGAGAGACAAGAGAAATCAAAGTTTCACCGTGTTGTTGTAAATAAATGTCAATAGGAACAATTTTGATTTGAAAGTGAAAAATCAATCATTTTGATCCAGCTAAATCTAGATTAGAATCAACAACCTCACTTGTGATGTTTAAGTATGCCTTCCCACCCAATGTCAAAATCGAATCGCATTCATCCTCATTGTCTCTTGAAGTAAACTTGCTTGTCGTTGCTCAGAATATTGATTTCGTCATCATCACAAGCTTGAACCTACTCACAAACCTCTTATACTCGCTAATCTCTATCTTTGCTCTTAAACCTACTCGACGATGCTACTTCTAGGTCGGTGTTGCTCTTATGTGTGAGTATGACAATGTTCTTGATATTATTCCTATTCATGACCCAAATGACAAGATTCCAAAGATGCCCACATCACAAAGAAGGACACGAGGTTTAGGTTTTGAACAATAGAGAGGAATTGAGGTCACAGCCAAGGAATGAAAGAGATTGAGATTTGGACTATGGATGGAAGAGAAGTGAAGACACACAGGCAGGGGAGAGAAGAGACATAGAGGAAGTTAGTGAAGGGGATGAAGCAACATCTACATGGCTAAAGCTATATTTGACTAAAGCTGAAGTGTTTTTCTCGGTAAGGAGGTTAAGTCAAAATTTGTGTGGACCCCATGTTTTGCCACATCACCACATACAGTTAAATTTCATGGCTAATTAATGATAGGGTATTTTTGCCCCTCTAAAAAATTTGTTTAGGAGACAAGGTGTCCAACGTTTTTAGAAAAAAAGTATAAAGATAAAATTAAAATTTAACACCAAATATATCTTTAAAAATCTCATTAATTGTACTTTGAAAATACTCATAACGCCTTATATATTTAACATCTTATTTGAAAAAAAAAAAGACTTATATTTTTAGACAAGTGTAAACGTAACATTAACATTTTTATATTTTTTTATTTTTATAAGTGAAACATAAATTTTAAAAAAGTATTATAAAATGATAACATCATTAAATTAGAAAGAGATGACGAATTAAACACTAGGATATGTTAGTTCAAACTTTTCAATGTCAGATATAATTGTTAAAATTAATTAACTTTCTTAAAATGTGCCAGCCAGTTAGTTTGCTTATATATGAAACTAAATGGACTATTTTATTTATCATAGTCTCAATCTCAAAAACTATTTTTTTTACGAGATAGTTATTTTTTAATATTTAAGACAAAGTTATTATCATATACTAATTTTATTCATAAAACATTTTTAATTAAATTATGTGAATTATGAAAGGTTCTTAAAATTAGTTAATTGTTTTAATTTTCTTCAAAATTTAGTCCTCTATTCTTATTTATAGGGCAGGAAGAGAAGATTTAATTTGATCCTATTTATAAGACACATCAATTATTATTATATCCATCTTTATTCTTTTACCCTTATTCAATGTTAGAAAGATCATTAAATGTTAGAATATTTTATTTTAAAGTAGGTATATTTAATAAAAGTAAAGTTAAAAATTTGTTGAATTTTCAAACCAAGTTAATGAGGTTTAATATTTTTCATTGATTTAAGTAAAAATGTTGAAAATAACTTATAAATAAAATTAAAAGGAATATAATAACATTCAAATTACTTTTAATTAAACTTAAGGAAAACGTAAATAGCGAACCCAATAGTTTTAATGTGTTTTATTATTTATCTGTGTACTTTGTTTCTTTTACTCCAAGTTTTTATAGTTTTCTCATCTACAATGTTAATCTCGCTATTTTTAAATGTGTACAAAGAGATGGCAATTTGATACTAACGATATTAAATTGTTTTATGTGTAATTAACGGTGTTAAATCTTGTAATAAATGTTAAAAGGCCAAAAAAAAAAAACAACGCAATTACAAAATATTGAATGACGAAGATAACAATCATGGCTTCAAAATAAAAATAATAATAAAATAAGGTATCTTAGTGTTACAAACAAAACCAAAGTAGAGGGGAAGAAACAAGATTCAAAGTCCATAAAAATGACCAAAATAAAAACTAACCTTTAATTGATGCGTAGCGAGATGACATTAGTTATATGCCAGCTAATTTAATAATATTAGTATTACATTGTCATTCATCTAAGCATATTTAAAAATATAGAAACTAATATTATAAATAAAAAAATTATAAAAACTTAGAGCAACAAAAAAATATATAGGGGCCAATGATAATCAATGGTTTCAAAATTTGAACAAAAAAATAGAACAGAGTAATGAATATTAATGGGAAGAAAAAAGAAAAAAAAAACTAACAATATTAAATCTTGTGCTAAATGTTAAACTAAAAAAGAAAAAAACAAAACAATCACAAAACATTGAATAACAAAAATTAATTGGAAGAAACTGATAATTATTTATGTTCGACTATACAAAAACAAAATAAACTTTAACATCAATATTAACTAAAAAACAAAAAAAAAAAGCATCAATGCTCAGGTTTTTTTTTTTTTTTGGATTTTGATTTGGCCTCGAGAAGGGAGCTATTTGGACTTTAACTTCACTGTTTTTTTTTTACTCCGCTTTGATTGGGGATGTAGGTTCGTGGAGGTTCTCAAGAAAGGGCCGATGCAACGCACCGTTCATTCAAACTTCGTTGCTCCATCACCTAAGCGTGATTGACTGGGCTTCAGCGGTTCCTTTCTTGAGGCCCAAGCTGAAATGCTTTTAGGCCTAATATAATTTAAGCCCAACAACAACATTAGATGTTTTTAATATATGGTTTTTTAAACCTTGGGCAACAACCTGTACTGTGCGCTCGCGGGGGTGTAGAATACTATAATCTATCAGGAATCATATTCTTCCTTCAAACATCTTGCTCAATTCGTTTCGCCCCAAATTATAAAATAATTTAACATAAAATTATGTATATCAATAAAACACAATAACAATGCTCTATGAAATTAATTTTTGAAGATAAAATAAAAAATATAACTTTAAATTCCTATATTTTATTCACGTTTTGCTTTTAATTCATGTATTTTTTAATATTTTATGTCTTTATGTTTTTGCTTTTCATTATTTTAAGTCCATACATTTTGTTTATGAAGGGACTTAAAATAATAAAAAATAAAAGTGTAAAAACTTAAAACATTGAAAAACGTGTAGAAATTAATAATAAAATATGAGCAAAGTGTAGGAATTAAAAGTTATATTTTTTTAAATAAAATTATAAATTTTCAAAAATGTTTTTATACATCTAATTATTACGCTACAATATCATGTCAATTTTTTCTCAACTTTAAAGGTATTGTTAGAAAAACATTATCATAAAACTTTATTTTTCTCAAAAATTTTTATATAATTTTATATTTTGGGACAACTAAATTCATTCAAAGTTGTATTATATTTACAACGGAGGGAGTATTATTTATACTCATGTCATGTGCATGTCTGAAATAATTAGTCATTTTCACTATTAATAAAATTACACTAATGCACCTTTTCTTTAAGGAAAATTACCCTGTTCTTTTTATATTATATGTATATTACCATTAGGCCCATTAATCCTTAACACTAGTGAGATAAATGTAAACACCTTCCCTTATATGGCTATCTAGGTTTGACTCATTCTTGTTAAATGCTTATATCATAGAATTATTCTCTTTAAATTTTGATAATCAATTGAATGGTTGATTGATAAAAGGTTATTGGCATCTAAGTTTGTGACTTCTTCTTTTTTGCTTTCCAACTTTATTCTTTTATTCTTCTCTTAATTCTATTTTTGAAATTGTTTTGTCCGAGAGTACAAAAGATTAAGTGTGGAGAAATTCGATAGTTCACATATTTTACATATTTTTACCTCACTTTTATTAGCTTATTTTAGCACTTGTTTTGGACTATTTGAATTTAATTGGTTAATAATTATAATTAACGGGAAAAGAAATATTTTTAAGAAATTTTTGAGATTTATTTAATATTATTTTGTATCCCTAAAATATATTTGTTTTATTGATTTTATTGTTTTATGTGTAGGTGACTGCATGAAAAAGAGAAGAAGCAAGAGAATAAAGTGAGAAACTCCTTTCTTCTATTTTCCTTCCCTGTTATTTTTTTTCTCTCAAAACTTTGTTTTTCATTAACCATTTAACAAATTTTCAGAAAATATTAATATTTTCCTCCAAATAATTTCATCATCCAAATGCCAAAAATTCCATTCAATTCGCGAATGAGAGGGTGGACAAATTGAATCGAAGAAGCGGTGAAGTGAAGAAGAAAGAGACGAGATGAAACGGTGATGATGATCCGAAAATTTGTGGGTGAGCACGTGAGGTTTCTGAAAATTTTTGGAGGAAAATATTACTATTTTATGAAAATTTGTTAAATGGTTAATGGAAAACAAAATTTTAAGAGGGAAAAATAATAAAAGGGAAGGAAAATAGGAAAAAAGAATTTCCCACTTTATTCTTTTGCTACTTCTCTTTTCTATACAGTCACTTACACATAAAATAAAAAAATCAATAAAAAAATATATTTTAGGGATGCAAATTAATATTTAATAAAATTTTGCAAAATATTCAATAAATCTTAAAAATTTTATAAAAACATTCCTTGCCCCCTGATTACAATTATTAACCAATTAAACCCAAATAGTCCAAAATAAATGCTAAAAAGCTAATGAAAGTTAAGTAAAAATTTGTAAAATGTGTGAACTATCACCCACATTTAGTGGTATGGCCTTATAGGCATGGGCTAAAGAAGCTATGTGTGGTACTAGCTACTTCCTTCAGTCCTATTTATAATATATATTTTAAAAGGTTTATTAAAGTTATCCTTTATAAGAGAAAAAAAATAACATGTCATTATTTTTTAAATTTATTATATAAGGGCATATTTAAAATTCTATATATTTTTATTTTTTATATTTTTTATATTAGTATTAATGAAATTAATAAAAATATTTATAAAGAATATCAGAAGAGTATTTACAATTTTAGAAAAGTAAACAGCTCTACTGAGAGGTCTAATAAAGGCCACATTCCCCATAGCATACCCAATGGAAAAATCAATTCTATTGCCCATATTTTTTTAATTTGAAATTTGGCCCCCATTTACATAGCTGAACTCTCTCAAATAAGTATATTCCATGCATGAGAATCAAATCTTCAACGGCTTGTTTTGGGAATGAAATTATCTACCACTCATCTCAATAGAAACATGAATTGGTAAAATAAATATGAAGTTGATTATGGATTAGAAACATGGGCAAGAGAAATTGATGCCAGAACTGGAGATAGACATCTATGTGGGTTTAAATTGAAGCCCATCATGATTAGAGTTAGAAATGGGTATGGACCAGCCCAACACACACACACACAAATCGATGGTGGCTATTCTCCCTGTATCAAAAAAAAAAAAAAACGATGTATATGTTACCTCGTCATGCTTCAAGAAAATATATCTAGCTAATGTTTTATAAAGTTTTCTTAAATAAAATTTATATACAGGCAGTATTTCATTCATAAAAATATATAGTGTAATTATAAATTAATATTAGTAGACTCTTTCGTACGATACAAGTTTACCTATTATTTACGAGTTTAGTTAAACTTGCTAGTTTGATAATTTTGATTGCGGTGCACTGTTCAATGTGGCATCCATTGGATACAGTGAATGAACGCTAGTATTGTTTGATTTTGTACCATATTCATGGATACAAATATTCATATTTAATGGTTTAAATTTAAGAAAAGGAAACAGAATCTCATCTAAGTGACTTATAATGATTTGATAGATTATAGGGCTTCAACAAGGATGCAAACATTAACGAAAACGAATGATAGTTTATGGCTCTTTGTTTCCTCAGTTTTTTTTTTTTTTCATTACAACATAAATAGATGTTTGAAAGTTTCTTCATTTTTCATGAAAAAAATCAATAAATATTCTGAAAAAAAAAACATAGACAAAAATAAATCATAACATTTGTTTCTTCAATTTTCGTGAAATTGTAAATAATTTTGTTATATCCTAAAAAATAAGTAGAATAATTAAAACATAGCTTCTGTCTTCAATTTTCATAAAATGTTGAAGTTCTATAAGGAAAAATAATACATCCATAGAAGATAAAACTTGAAAAAAGTTTTCCTTGACAATGAATTGTTATATCTGTAATCAAAATTCATAACCTGACAATGAGACTTACAAAAATTTGGAACAACTTAAGGTAATTGGCACTACTCTTTGGTATTATATGATGGTAAAGGTACGTTGAAATTGAGTTTAAATTAATAAAGGACTGAAGGGCATATAGACAAAACATGAATATTTAATACAAGAATCATAATCAATTTTGCCTTCTTGGCTACTTTCCTAGATAAAGACATAAAGATATACATAAATACAAGCTCCAGCAATTACAAAGCAATAATTACATCTCATGCATATTCTCTTTCGTACAGGTTTTTTTTTTTAAATAATCTCTTTTGTACAGTTTTTTTTTTTTTTTACAAAGCAATAAACTTGTTTTGCTCAGGTTTTTACATCTTGATCTTGTAGGCTTGCTTTTTCCAAGTGTCTAACAATGTCCCAACTTTAAGCGGGGCATTCACTTCTGCACAATTTGCAACATTAATCCAAAACAATGGCCTGCAATAATAATATAATTTAATTTTCAGCTGAGCATAAGAAAAGAAACAACGAAAAAGACTATCCATAGCATATTTTTTAATAAATAAATCATTATATCTTTATTAAATTAAAAGTAAAAAAATAAGTATTTTCATTAATTTACTTTAAAAAAAGAGATTCATTTTTCATTTACAATAATTATGAGTAAAATTAAAATGTTGTGTTTTTAATTAGATAACAAACTTTTATTAATTTATATAATTTAATTAAAAACATTTTATGTGTAAGGACAGAAGGAGCATCTCCTTGTACTTTTTTGTTTTTTACCAGCATCTCCTCGTACATTATTTGCATAAACAACGTCCAAGAAGAAGTAAAACATCACACATAAGTTTGACTAAGTTTTGATTATGTATGGTTTTTTTGTAGCAGCATGAACAAAGTCCAACATTATTCCTAGCAGCTTTAAAGTTTGCAGATTTGAGCCCAAACGTATGATCATCATTATATACTCCGACCACCGATTCTGATTTAAAGAGCAAGTAAAAGTAAAAACAACAATCACACAAGAGTAGAAGCTTCAGTGAGTAGCATGCAATCAATTTAAATAAAATGATAGCATCCAATCATCAATCTACATGCAATGGAATATATAAAATTTTATTAAAAAAGAATATATAAAATTAATTAAAAGTTTGTGATGTCATTTTTCTATTTTCTTTTAAATCCAACTCATGCATAGGAAGGTTGAAGAAGAGATATATCGTATTCCCTCCATCTTTATATATAAAATATTTTTAATTGAATCTTACATATGAATAAAGGTTTGTTATTTACTTAAACTTACATAAAAATGTAATGATTTTCTATTTTTTTCATAATAATATCATAATTAATATCATGATGGTGGTAGAGAAAACATACAGTTAATAATTTATTCTAATTTTCAAGACAAGGATAAAAATTTTTAATTATTAAAAAATATCATTGCCATTTTTTATATTTAAAAATAAAATAAAGTTTTTAAAAATATCTTATACATACACACACACCGACGGAGGGAGTAACTGTTTGTGTTACAGATGATAGGTATGCTATTGTTAGTCACACTCAAATCCTGAAATTATAGGAATTTCAGGCCGGCAAGGATCATTATAATAAGTCCGTCCGACCAATCACTGTACAACAAAACCCAGATTTTCTTTTTGAAAAAAAAAATATTTATGTAGCCCTGAAGCTATCAAAATTACAAATATAGGCAAATGATAAAGAGAGATTTGGACGCCTTTCTATTATTATTTCCTATTTTGTTGGTTTAAAGATGGTGATAGATTGCGAAGACAATAGACACATGACAAGGCATAGAAACACCGAGATGAAGTTGAGTGTAGGTTTGCAACAATTATCATCTGTCATGTGTGCCACCTTCATTGATCGCTAGGGTGTGTTTGGCTAGACACAAACTCACTTCTATAAAAACCAAGTTTTTGTGTTATATGCTTGTTTGGGTAACTTAAAATTGACTTATACAAAATGAAATATATTTACATGAACTTACTGTTTTTGCTTCTTCTTCTTCTTCTTCTTCTTTTTTATCATTCACATATAAGCTATTCCTGGTAATAAATCATCTAGTATTTGAAACCATATTAAACTTGACACTAATTTGGATTCGACCGTAATATTTTCATATTTAAGTGATCACAATCTCTTCCCTTAAAATTAATGCCTATTAATACTTATTAATATTGAATAATTTAACTACAAATGCAGTTGAATATGCATAATATTATCACTAGACTCAATTGGGCGCTTTTGGCTTAATTGGTCAAGAAAGTTAAACTAGCTTAATTAATTTGAAGTCTTCAATTCGAGTTATAAGATCTACAATTATGTTAAATAAATAAATCAAAAACATTCTTAAAATACTCATGATTTCATCATAAAGAATAATAATCCTAAACAGTTGAAGTTTGAATTACTTTAGGCAGTGGTGGTAATACCCACAAGTTTCCCTCATTCATATCCTTTGAGAGATTTATGAGGTTGTGGTGCTGAAAAAAGATTTACAAGTTTGTTAGAATGAAAATTATATTAATAAATAAAATATTGATATTTGAACATCCTGTTTCGAAAAGTAACAGCTGTTTGACTCAAATAATATTAATCTGATAAAAAAAAATTCCATCTTACCCAAGCCACACGCCATAGTGTATACTTAAATTTATTACATTGAATACACAACAGTCGTTAAATTTGCTATGAAAAATAAAATGATGAATACATGGAGACCAAGTCAGTTAAATAAATATACTGAGTGAAGACAATTATTGGAGGTGGATTATGAATCATCCATTCATACCCATACCTATGTAAAAGTCAAATTTTCATGGGAACCGTGGATAAAAATAGTGTAAAGTCAGGTTAACTTTTTATGATAATTAATAGAAGAAACGAGAGTATGGGGCCCATGGAAATATCAAATATATTATCTTCTGCTCCCCCAGCTTGATTTCTATCCTTGTGAGGGTACGTTGGAAACCAGGATGGCAGGGATAAGGAGACAGCCTATTCCTTAAGATCTATCGAGATAAAAATTAGCTCAACCATGATGGTGACTGATTCTATATATACTTTTTCTTCAAATTTTGCTGATATTATAATTTCTTATATTTTTTTAAAGTTACAAGCAACGTGCTTTTGTGTGATTTCATTGTTCTAAAACTAGTATAATTAACGAGTAGCTTATTTTACACAATTAAAAACAAAAAAAAAACTCACTGATTAAAATTAAGATAAATAGTAGAGATTCTTGTCAAATTCAATTAGTTGGGGGTTCAAATCTTAGCCCTCATTTATTTAGCAATATAGTTTGAAGATGTTTACTTATTGATCTTAGTTTCTTGCACTGGCCGACACATTATACTAGATCAATAGGGGCAAAAAATATAAAATAATAAAAATTAAAATATTATAAAAAATAATATAAAACTATATAACCCAAAAAATTTAAATTTCAATAGGTTGAGGGTGTAAAATATATGAGACTTAAGTGAAATATTAAAGGCTTAAATTTAGAACTTTAACATGTTTTATGTTGAATTTAGCGGTTTCAAAATTATTGGGATGGTGGGTAAAAATTTGTAAAGTTTACCAAATTGAATGGAGATATTTATACTTGCCTAACCTTATCTCAACCTGTCCTCTAGAAGGAATATGTTTCTCTGTTAGTGACATAGTTTACTTTTTATCCTTATCCAAAAAATAAAAAAAATAAAAATTTTATTTCCTTTTTTACAGTCTCGTAAACAAAGTAAGGATATTTAGAGTTTGAAAGTGGCGTGCAAACTAAATCTTTGTCGTTTTCTTCTTTCATTACCCTCTCAATATTTTGAACACACGTCCATCACAGATTCACTCTGTTTGTCTCATTTTTTAGCGATAAAAATATAACACCAATATTTTCAAAGCTTTCGTTTTACTCAAACTTAGCCAAGGATAATGACGACTCCTTTGTTTTTTTTTCAGCAAATCCCAAGAAACATAAATTATGCTTAGATCCCAAGAAACTGATTGTAGATTCTAAATTTTGTTAGACTTATTTATAGATAAATTTCTCATGCAAAATCCATACATAATTTTTCCTATAAACTATAAAAAATATATATATTGTAATTATAACCCATCTTAAACTGGGTGGGAAAGCATATATATTTTTGTCCTATTTGTAAAAAATATATATATATATATATATAAATTTTTTTATCCTATTTATAAATTATATTATTAAAATATATATATTTAATAAAAATAAAATTAAAAATTTTTTTAAATTTTTTAAACAGAGTCAATATCTTTTTCAAAGTCCGCGTCTTCCAGATTTGTCGTTAAATGTTTTCTTGAGGAAATGCGACATGTGGCGTCAGAAAAGTTAATGCATTGGATGATTGGATCTCTGTTTGGCTGAGGTTGCACTGTTGATCCTATCTTTAGAAGGGAGCGCGTTTCGTGCTCGTTGGAGGTGATCATCACTTCCAAAATAATCTGAACTATGTAAATTTATTCTAAACAATTTAAATTTAAGTATTTATTTAATTGATTTTTTTATTGTTTTAAAATAAAATTTTAAATAAATTTGCTAATCATTAATATGTACAGTTTATATTTAATTAGATCATTTTAAATATAATATTAACTTTTTATAATTTTTATAAATTGATCATACAAATTTACTCTATACTATTTAGGTTCAAAACTTTTAACTTATCATGCTAAAACTTGCATGATCAATTTATAAGAATTATAAAAAAATTAATATTAAATTTGGACTGAATTAATTAAATGTGCACTATACATATTGATAATTAATATATTTATTAAATTTTATAAATTTTTTACTTTAAAAAAATAAAAAATATCTTAATTTGAATCATCCAAATAGAATCTAAAGTGCCAAATATGCTCCCATCTTTAGAGCCATGAGGGTTTAGTATTACACTTTTTGACTCAGAATAAATCAATCCTTATACTTTTTTTTGACTTGATATAACTCATATTTATAATTCTTTAGCCCAGTAAATTATAAATATAGAATTGTATTAAGTCAAATTTCAAGAACTAAATAAATAATTAAAAGAAAGTTTAATAACTAAAAGTTTTATTATCATTAAATATGATTGGTCAAAGGTATGAATGAGTTACATTTAAGGATTAATGTGTAAAAATATCAAAACAAATTTATCCAAAA
This sequence comes from Prosopis cineraria, assembly GCF_029017545.1. Classification (NCBI taxonomy): domain Eukaryota; kingdom Viridiplantae; phylum Streptophyta; class Magnoliopsida; order Fabales; family Fabaceae; genus Prosopis; species Prosopis cineraria. The sequence goes on from NW_026556724.1 coordinate 20,644, forward strand.
GCTTTTAATATCTTTAAATAAACAATAATGCATGGTACTCATTAAATATATAAAACAATTCAACATTTATTAATCCATTAAAATAACCTGATATTGACTATTAAGTTTTAAAAATAATCTTAATAAATTAAAAAAAGTAATTTATTTTTTTTATAAAGTTAATGAGTATCAAACACTATCGTTTACTTAAAAATAGCATAAGCTCTTTGAAAAACTTTTATAAATATTTTTGCAGATTAATCTTATAATTAAAGTGAGAGGTGGCCGAGGATGCAGATGATGAATAGAGAAGTCAAAATGAAGAACAAGACAACAGAAAAAACCCAGAGATGATATTTCATGAGAAAGAAGAAAGGAAGCATAAATGTGCATAGGTGCGAACAAGTACCAAATGAAGGAAGAAAGGGGCACCAAGGCCATTCCACGTGGAGACCTGAGAGGCTTCCACAAACATTGCTTTGCTGCCTCATCTTGTCGTGACAACTACCAATTATTCAATCAACAAGTGCGGCAAAAACAAGATTAATTCATCATCTATCCAAACTCAACATACAAGTAATTCATAAATAACGTGGAGAAATTTTTTAAACAAAGAGTCCGATTACACATAAATGTTAAAATAGTGGGCGCAAGTTGGGTGTTTCTAGGAGACGATTAAAGAGGAGGGACGGTTTTGTTGGACATGTGAAGGGTTTGAATTTTAGGAAAATAGCATTTCATGGAGTCACACATGACATCATGATATATGTTTTGTCCCTCCCACAGTCCCACCAATCACAAGCCATCACAAGTAGGTGGGATATGAGAATTATTACTCTCCAACACCCATTTTAGTATTTTTACTCCATCCACCTCATCAATCAATCCAACTCAAAAGTTACCTCTGAAAAAAATATAAATATAAACAAATCTTGTGAAATTATAAAATTATTTTAAAATCTCAAGTTACTACTTACAATTTAATAAATTAGCCTACTAGTAGAAAAAAATTTATATCTAAAAAATATGAATCAAACTTTTAAAATTTTAGGAATGTAGCTAGCTTATATTGATATACAAGAAGTTTATTATTGATATATAATAATATATCATTAATAAATGTAATAAACAAGATATAATGAAAAATATAATAAATTTCTAGCTATTTGTTTGATTTGATTTTATAGCATGGGCTATATCTACAAAAGTCTTTAATTAATATTACACAATTTTCAACTAAAAAACTCTATTAACAACTACTTAACAGTAACTGACAACTTTAAAAAAAGTCATGGAGCTTCAAAGTAATTTTATAATTGGATAAAAGAGTAAATTAACTTTTACATTATATGTCTAACAAATCTTAAAGTTGTTTTTTATGTAATTTTTTTTTAATTTTTAAAAATAATGCAATCTAACATCCACCATTAATAAAAGTTAATTTTTACAGTTAATTAACTATAAAATGATAACAAAAACTCAAAAATTATTTAAAAAAATTCAGACAATGACAAAAAATTTACATAAAAATACTAAGAAAATTTTATTAGTCCTTTTTTTGGATAATTTTGAGGTCCTTTTCTAGCCAATTAATGGTTAAAATTAACTTTTTTTTAATGATAGTGGTTAGATTGTATCATTTTTAAAAGTTGAAAAGAAAAATTATGCAAAAATAAATTTAGGATTTCATATGCTTTTAAACATATAATTTATGAGTCAATTTGCTCATTCACTCCATGATTTTATGGAACTTCTCTATATTTAATATCCTTGTATGGGACTTTAGAGTATTTTTCCCATTTTTTGGACAAACCAAACATACCATGTTTTAATGAAACAATTAAAATACGTTAAAAATCTAGGTATGTGTATAACATGGCATAGTCTTATAGCATAAGTTTAAGAGAGATGAAAATAAAAAAAAAAGTTGGAGTATAGAGATATAAAAAACATTAGATTTAATTTCAAAAAATAGGGTTTAGGATGAACGTGTGGGGGTTTATGATTTGAAATGTACATTTGGAACCCATCTTTTATTCAAGTCTCACAACAAAACATTAGTTTTTGACCTTACCAATCAATCAAGTAATTAATACACATTACTAATTCTTATATTTCTGTTATTTGTTTTTTTAGGAAAAAAAATGACACCTGCAGCATGTGAATTTTTTTTTTCTTGGCCAATATGCATCATGTGAATTGAATTAACATGAGACGTGCTGGCAATGGGGATCATTATTGAAGGACAAAGTGCAATGATGTAGGAAATAGCTTCCCCTGCTAGCCTTACACTTTTATTATGATTGATCTATTTATCCACCTTGTTTCTTCTCCGAGCCTCTAACTTTGTCTATTTTTTTGTGGATGTTTTTAAATTATATTATTGCCTTTCTTTATCATAATATAGTCCTTACATTTAAAAAATAATAAATTTTCTAAGAATCCAAAAACTAAATTATAATTACATATATTCAGCTTTTCACAATAATTTTTTCCATTCAAAATTAAGTCAGTCTGAGTTTTAAAAATTATGGACTTTTGAAGACTGTGAAAATAAACCCAAAAAATGGTTTGATGAAATTGATTAATTTAGTTAATGGACTTTTGGGTAGCTAAATGTTAAAACCAGACATGCACTTAAGAATGCTTACTCTTATATTTGCATGTACGTTGCTTATTTTAGAATTAAAAAATAGTTGGCAAAAAAGAATTAAGAATAATATTACATAATGTTTGGATATATTTTAAAATTTTATCATAGAAATAAAATAAATATATTAACACACTTTTAATTGTCATGGTAATTTCAACTTGTATATATTTTAATTTTCTCTGTTTTCATCATTTAAGCTGATTATGCAAAATAAAAGTGAGTGCGTGGATTTAATTTCATGGTACTTCATCACCCATTATTTTGGGAAACCTGGATCTTATCATCTCATGTCCAAAATAATCTGAATTCTCATTATATGAGATTGATATTATTTAATGTGAATGTATATTCTTAAAATTTAAATTTTAAATTTTAAAATAAATTGACTCTCTCAACCAATTAAAAAAATTTAATTTAATTAGGCCTATTACAAAATTTGTTATAACCTGAAATTTGTTGTGGGTGAAACAGTAGGATCTGAGTGTGATTCTCGTAGATATGACCAAGCTTTTTTCCTGTAAAGATCGGTAAGCTTTCTTTGGGCAACCAAAGATATAAGTGTAACTTGCTTTAATAATGGTGTTAGGTGTTAGGTGTTAGCTAGGCCAAAGCAGCTTCCTGTTTTGTTTCAGATTTATTTTAGATTTTTGACCCACCAAGTCTGCATTTTTCCATTCTGTTCCAAACTATTGTCATATTCTCGAAGTGGACACAATCTGAAGGCCCCATGCATAACCCTACTAATACAGTTCTTTGATGTTTAGCATTAAAATATGCTAATTTGGTATGGTGGATAATTTATATTTTTAATACAACTACGAGATATTTAGTTATTGAGTCAAACGAACCTGAGAATATATTGTCTTATTTACTGAGGAATAACCTTTTTCAATGACTTATATACATATACATATACATACATATATATAATCCGATTCCAACCACTATAGAACATGTTTGTTTTGTGATATTTCTTATTTGGTAGGTTAATTTCGAGGTAATGAAAGCAAAAGGTAAATCTCTTATAACTAAGTTGTTAGAATTTAAAATTTTAGCAACTTATTTAAGTGAAAAAAGTCTCTTGCGACGCTCACACCATCTTTAATTAGTTTTATCACATACTCATGTGTTACTTTTTATGTTCTAAACTATAAAATAATTTGAAATAATATTATGAATATCAATAAAACTTAACGATGACACTTAACAAACTTTCTTAAAATAGAAATATAAATTTTTAAATTTTTTTATTTAATATAATTTTAAATCTATATACTTAATCATTACTTTACAATTATTTCAATTCTTTCTTCAAAAAGTAATATTAAAAAATATCATTTAATAAATTTTATTTTTGTCAAGTTGGTCTTAAATTTTGAAATAACAAAATACCTCTAAAAAGATTTTATAATTTGAAATTGAGAGAATATTTTATTATAAAACATTTTCAACTAACTTATACATACACTAATATAATTCGTTACTATCCTTAAAACATTTCTATCTTTCTAAATACATCCTTCATCGAGTATAGTTAAATTTCTTAATTTTTTAATAAGGAATGAGCCAAACTGATTGTGGACAAATGAATTTTTTATTTGTCATAAGAAATATTTTCAAAATAAATTTATTAATTACTCTTAAAATTACACAATATCTTATAAATTGAATTATAAAACCTCTAAAAATATGCCTTATAGTAGTAGTTGTTGTTTTCAGAATTTCTGCCAACTAATCGGATGTGGGGAATCAAATTAAATGAACGAAGGTGACTCGAAATGATGAGTGAATGAGATGATGGTGAATGCTTACTAAATTAGGTAGTGGGAATGTTATATGATAGCTCTCATCTTTATTATAACGTGTTGCCAACATATTCAAGAATATCAAGAAAAATATTGCTACATTTTTTAAGGTAAAAAAAATCTAATATTCCACTTTTATCTCTATTAAAATGTAGTTAAATTTATGGAATTAAAAATCAGGTCAACTTAACAAGTTGAATGAGTAAACTGTTAAATCTATGTCTTAATCTGCTTAATAAAATATTTTGTTTATGGTCAACTTGATCACATAATTCAATTGCTTTTACCATTAATTCTTGAAATAGTATTTTGATCAATTCAATGGCTGATCACTCCCTCTCATCCAACCCGTAAGCTATTTTTTTTTTCAATTAAACTTGATTCAAAATGTAGAACACTTTTTATAAATTATTTTTTTAAATTTACCATCTCATTAACTAATTAAAATGGGTTTTTTTGCGTGGCAAGAGAAATATAATTTAGTTCATTATTGATTATAGAGAGAATCACATCTAAAGACTACTTAAAGAAATTATTTACAAACAAAGATCAATATAAAATTAATTATTGTTAAAATAGGAGCATGATTTATTTTTTTCTTAAATAAAACTTATTATTAATCATTGTTCACGAATAATTTTCTTAAATAATCTTTAGATATGATTCTCCCTTGAGTATATGCTAGTTGGGGTTAAAGTTATAAAAAAGGCATATTATTTTTTTATGGAAATAAATAAACAATCACTTTTATTCACATGTGAAATATAATACAAAGTATCATACAATTTTTGAAAGGAAAGAGAATTAAGTCACCCCTTGTATTACGATTTTTTTTTAAAAAAATCTTTTAACTCCATAACCTACAAGATCATGACCTTGATAAACACTCCATAATTAGATTATTACTTACCTAAACTTTTTTTTTTTCATACAAAACTTTTTGAGGGGCTATTAAGAGCGGAAGGAGCATAAAGGAAGCAAATTTGGTGATGGTCAACATCAAAGAGGACCAAGTTGAGTTGCAAATTGAAAAGAATGGGAGCCCCTGCCTCAAACCTTGACAAATCAGATGACTCTGATCTGACTCACCTCATTGTTGTTTGCTTTTCCCTTCTCTCACCTCTTGATTTTTATAACGCCACTCTCCCATCCACTCCCTCCCTTATACTCTTATCCCTTTTCTTTTACAATCAATTTCTCGTTCTCGTATGCCATATTCTCCTAACCAAACAAACACAGCTTGATACGATAGAAATCTAGTGCCTACCATTGGTCCACATCAGCTCATTAAAGTGGAATCACGTTTACTTTGTTTTGGAGAGAGCCAATAATCCCACTTGGGCGTCTGCTTCATCATCCTCTTCTTCTCTTCAACAAATTATTTTCTTCATGATCCTATATATGTAATTGCATCATGTTTATTTAGTTTTCCAATGGAGAGTTGCTTAATTGGTTTACTTGATCGAGGCAGTCAGTTTATCTTAAAATTTTAAGTTCAAACCTTAAAATATGTAGTTGTGTTAAATAAAAAATATGAAAGACATCCCTAAAGTACTTATAAGATGACATGATCATTAGTAATAACAGTCTCACATTAATGGAATTTGGATTAATTTGAGTGAATGATAGTAACATCTTTAAGTTTCTCAAGATATCAAGAGATTAAAAAAAAAAAAACATGTTTAGCTTTACGTTCGAAATCATTCAAATTGTAGGCTTTTTTTTTTTTTTGGGTGAAAGCAGGTAAATATTTGCTTCCATCAGTGCAGTCGTTTTAATAACTTTTAACGTGAAACCAAACATGTTTATCATCGAAATTTAATAGTCAAAACGTCCCTCACTTTTCAGTCAAGGTAGTGACTGAACACTTTCATGCAAAACCTTGAATTTGAGCATTTTTATAAATAAAAGATTCTGTTGAGATAACTTATTCCCAATCCAAACTTACCTAGATCAAGTCTAAAATTCAAGCATGAAAATGGTTTTTCCAAAAATAAAAAAGAACCTTCTTATTCGCCATTCTCTCTGTTGCATTTTTCATCTACTTCCAAATATGATCTATTGGATCTTATAAAAAATGATTCTGATTTAAACTTTCTCTTTACAATTTCACAAATATATAAAATATTTAAGTCCAAGTTTGGATTAATGTTTGCAAAAATAAAAATAAATTATTATGATGTAATTCATATTTGGACATAAAAAGTCTCAGACCGTGATTATCCATACAAACAAACAAAAGTTGCTTCTCACTTTGACCTACTACTCCCTCCAACTCTACCTTCATACTCTACCTTCATATTATAAGACATTTTTAGAAGAGATACATGATTCCTATTATAAATCAGTAGATGATGAATTAAATAAAATTTTCTAATATTACCTCTATTAAAAGTCATTAACTATACAAAAGAATATAATGTAAATATAAAAATTTTTATTTAAATATGACCAAAATAAAAAAAATATTTTGTTTTCAAACAAAATTAGTTACTTAACCATGTCTGTGTGATTTCATTGAAATAAGTTGTGCATAGATCAATCTTTAATTATTCAGAGTTCTCACAATTTTTTTGTCCTTTTTTGCTTTTCTAGGGGCCTTCATTGCTATTCTTCTTTAAAAATTTTTATAATAAAATTGGAGGAGTGTGTGTGTGTGGGGAGGGGAAAGATTTAGATACTTAATCTTATATATCAAATATATTTTTATCTAATTAAATTCAAACAATAAATTTTAATATGTTAATAATATTAATAATAAAAATTTATTATAAAATAAATAATCTATAAATGTATGCAAGTATTAATTTAATTAAAAATAAATACCATAAATATATAAAATTGACTAATTGAGTATATAAATTTTTAGCTCCATGTATATACTCCATTCGTTAAAAAATGTAAAGTATTTTTTAAGTAATTAGATATTAAAAATATAAAATATTTTTAGTCTTTTAAGGTATAATCATTGCCTTTTTTTTAAATGCTTCTAATGAATAAATTATTTTATATTTATTTTAAAGTTAAATATTCTATTAAATAAGGGTAAATATAAAAAAATTAATTTAAAAATAAGTAGTTATTTTACTAGATAGTAAAATTTAATTAAAAATGTTTTACATTCTTAAATTAAGAGAGTATATACAAAAGCTATGTGGTTGGCTCTAAAACTAACCCAAATGATCTGAAATACTCATTGCAAAGTGGAGGCACTCCCATATGGAATTTGAATTTAATGACAGTATTTAATACATATATTAAATACCTGTATTAATTGTATTGAAACTCAGATCGAACTAGTCGATTCAACTTATGAAGTGGTGATCCGATCTCTTTTTCGATTTGAGTTTTCACTTAAACTGGCCAACCACTGACCTAGTGTGACTCGGCTATCCTGGGGTCAACCCGGGATAACTCGGCTAACCCGGTAGCGGGGTTGCTAGGTCAATTAGGTCACTTTTTTATTTTTTATTTTTTATTCTTTTAAATTATAAAAACTAAATAAAAAGTAAAAAATTCAGCTTCAAAATTAAAAAAGCAAGGCAAAGGAGGGCAAGACAATTAAACTAAATTTCACTATCTGTAGTTTGAACTTCAAATAGAGGGTCTTAATTATAAATTTTAACTTAAAAAATTCAATATTCTTTTAAATTAATTGTGCCTTAATTGTTTTAATTTTTTATTATTTGTTGTTGTTCATTTGTTTGATTGTTGCTTAATATTTATAAATTATGACTGTCATTGTTGATGATATTAGTGTTAGTGATGACTAGTTTTAAAATTTTTAATGATTGAAGGGTTGTTAATCGCAATTATAAGAATAAATATTTAGAAAGTTATATTTTATTATGTTAGACTTTTAGATGGTTGTAATTCTATAATTATTATTGTATTTATATCTTATATTAGAGATTAATCTTGAATTTAGTTGAATATTTTCATAATTAATGTCTTTTTATTAAATTATATTATTTCAATTATGATCATTTTGCCGTTCAAATTGACCTTCAATTTAACCCAAATTGAATCACTAACTTGTAACTCATTGATTTGATCGATTCAATAATCAATCTGATTTTGAATACTTTACCTGTATCATCCAAATCATTAAATATAAATCAATGATACAGATAAATTTACTCATTTATTAATTTTAAGTAAAGTATAAATTTATAATAATTTTAATTCTAAAAATTCAATACAGACATTCATCAAATCCCTCTCATATGCGTTCATTTCATTCATCATTACTGACCTAAAACGACTCAAGATTCCACCGAGAGGAGGACTAACGAATATCGATGGACCCAACAAATGCTTGAAAGTTGAAAACCTTCATCTGCTAAAACTCAAACATATCCTAATGATTATATTTTAATTTTAAACATGGACCCCAGAAAAGCTGAACTTCGTAATTCAATCACATAATCCAAAAGTCCTTGCAGAACCTCTTGATCAAATCAAACCCAAACCCCAGTTCATTCATCATCCACATCCACACACCAGATCCTATTGGACATTATTTGTACCTGCAATCTTGTTACTTTCAGTACTATAATCTTCAGACGCCTTTGCTACATATTTACCTACAAATATCTGATAGTACTAAAGCCAAACTGAATCTTAAAAATACACTCAAAAATAAAAATAAAAATTAGGAACTTAATTTTGAAGACTACTATTATTAGTACTATCTCCTTGCCAGCTCCATACTATGTCTTTCAGTGCAGGTCTCACTTCTTCCTCACAGAACTTTATGTATTCGAGTGTATCGCCGGCCGACTTGGAGAATTCCACCGCCGCCACCTCCGGCGCCACCTCGAACACCTCCACCGTCATGGCCAGCTTCCCTTTCCTTCCCTCTGTTTCTCCCTGCATCCTCACCTTGAAATCCTTCCTCCCTGTGATCTTAAAGTTCAGCTTCTTCGCCACCGTCTCTAGCTTCGCCACCACCGTCGGAGCTGAAAGCTTCGACAGGAACAATGACGGAGATCTCTTTCGTGTCTCGAATAAGCTCCTTAGATCGAACCCATTTGACAAAGATGAGATTATCTCAAACGCATTGTAAAATGGTCGAGATGGCTTATTCTCTGATCTTATCAACGCTTCTCCTTCTTGTTTATCATTAGCTTCATTCTCTTCCTCGTCGAAATCGAAACCTGGTTCCTTCTTTATCGAAAACGCGATTGGTCTCATGAACCCGATTTGAAACCACGGGTCCTTCATGATATCTGGGATCGAATATCTTTTTTCTGGGTCGGCGACTAGAAGATTAGAGATCAAATTCTTAGCTCCTGATGAAATCCAATCTGGGAATTCGTACTCAGCTTTGAATGCTTTCTTGTAAATCTTCATAACATTATCGCCCGGAAATGGCAGATACCCAGAAAGCAGAGCATAGAGAATCACGCCGCATGACCAAATATCAGCTTTGGATCCATCGTACCCTTTCTTCTTCAGCACCTCGGGCGCCACATAAGCCGGCGTTCCACACGGAGTCAGGAGCATTCCGTCGGATCGGCGCTGCTCCGGCAACGCCGACAACCCAAAATCGGAAACCTTGAGATCTTCGTTCTCGTCCAAAAGAAGATTCTCAGGCTTCAGATCACGGTGCGTGACTCCACGGCTATGACAGAAATCAATGGCGCTTATCAATTGCTGGAAATATTTTCTGGCAACGTCTTCCTTAAGCTTGCCTTTCGCAACCTTGGAGAACAACTCACCACCTCTGACATACTCCATTACCAGAAAGATCTTTCCTCTGGTGGCCATGACCTCCTTGAGCTCGACGATGTTAGGGTGCCGGACCAACCGCATCACCGAAACCTCCTGCTTGATCTGCCTCACGAGCCTCTCTTTCTTGAGTTTCTCTTTCTTGATGACCTTAACGGCGCGACGCTCTCGCTGGTCACAAGGTTCCTAGCGCGTAATACACCTTGGCGAAGTTTCCCTGACCCAGAAGCCTCCCCATCTCGTACTTGTTGAACAGAATGCTCCTGGGCGAGTCGTCCTGGTTCGGATGCTCGTTCATCACCCGGGCCATGTCACCGGGAAGGGGAAAACGGCGACGGGGACAAGAAGGGAGAAGAAGAGGTAGAAGATGAAAGATGAAGAGACTAGGAGGTGATGGAGGGAAGGAAAATGGAGGAAGGGAAGAGAGAGAGGTCGAAAAGATGGAATCTTTTCCAGGAGAGAGGGGGGCCACGGATACAGAGCATGGCGAAGAAGCCTGTGGAGGGGCTAAAGATGGACATGGTGCATATATGAGAAGGAGAAAACCAGAGGGAAGATAGGGTTTAGGGAGGCAAAAATAGGGAAGGGATGAGGATGAAGGAGGAAGGAGAAGGCAAGGGCGTTGAGTTGAGGTTGAGGAAGACGCGGTTTCAGATGTCAGAGAGAGCAAGAATTCCTGCGGAACGATGAAGATACAATTCAATCCCTGGTTTTAAAATATCTGTGAGCTCAAATTTAAAAAAAAAAAAAGAACATTATACAAGAGGGTAGCAATGACGTGGGGCCATGCAACTCATTAATTTGACCTCCCCTCTAGCGTTTTTCTAGGTCTGAACATTTCGCTTAATTCAAAAATTAATTAATTTCATTACGCTTAATTCAAAAATTACTGTTGCAGGTAAAAAGATCAATAATGAATGGATTGCTTTAAAAAATTTTATCTTCTATATTTATTTTTTAATTATTTTTGTATTTTAGAGATTATATGAGACCAACAACCTAAAAAAGTGCATGTTTCAACCTAAAAATTTACCATGAAATACTCCACTAAATTTGAGTTTGTTCACAAAGACTTGGGGACATTAGATCTTTCACTAGCATTAATTCAAATTTTAAAATGACCACATTGTCCTTATGATTAAAAAAATAAAAGTTGAGCAAGGTCATTGTCAATATATTGTATGAAGTCCTTCCCTGTTAATATATTACAAGGTCACTTGTTGTGAATAATTTTATATCAATACTTAATACAAGATCCTTAAACATCAATATGTCAAATAAGGTCATTTGATGATAATTTATTGAGTTATGAAGCATTTTTAAAGCATATGTGGTGTTTCTTTTATATATTTAAATATTATTTTTGCATATTTGAAATTCCTTTTAAAATCTCTTAAAGACACATTTGGATGCACATGCAATTTTTTTCTCTCTTCATCATATGTGATTTTTTCTTCATATATTTGAATATTACTTTAAAATATTTGAATATCCTTTATCAAAATTACTTATGAAACCTTTGGATATATATGCAAT